>NW_020451287.1:129120-147381 GCF_003343035.1 Apteryx rowi
GGCCACGCGCACCGCCGCATCGGCAGCGAAGGGCAGCAGCAGCGGCGGCGGCGCGGCCTTTGTGCGTCATCGCGCCGCGACCGCCCTCCGCGCAGCCTCTGTACGTCATCGCGCAGCCGCCGCCAGGACGGGGCGGGGCGGGAGGCAGCGGCGGGAAAATGGCGGCGGCGGAGCTCGGGCCCCAGCGCCGGGGGGGGGGAAGGGGAACCGGGAGGGGAACCGGGAGCTGCTACAGCAGCACAGCTTAAAAAAGAGAGAAAAAAAACCCACCCCAAGTCAKTCCCAGGAAGGAAACTTTGGCGTAGCAGCTCTTAAGACAACTTTATTAGGAACATGCCCTGTTTCTGTCCCTCTTCTGTGAGGAAGCTACATACTCCAAGAAATCTTGGGCCGCTTGGTTCAAAAATTAGAACATCCTATGCCGGTATCAGGTTTAAACATGACTGAGGGTGAATTCCAGTAAAAACTGAGGCTTTTCAGCAAAAAGGTGGTGGACCCATTGGTGTCAACATAGAACACGTAGTGCAAAGAAGGGAATTACCACGTAGGAAGAGTAGGTACATTCACTAAATCCCCATCGTTTTTGGCATGCTCCCAGGCTAGCAGCAGCATAGCAGTTATGTCCACATGCCATCTCAACGCTTGCCCCCAGAACAACACACAGAAATTTGGCCTGCAGGCATGTTCTGCGCTTTGATACCATGTGCTAGAGAGAAAGGAGCAGGGCACAGGGAGTCTTTATGKCCAGATCATTAATACATTTCACTGCTGTCACTTAAAGTCCTTTTCTACTTATGATCAAATGAATCACAACAGGTTTTTTTTTTAAATATGTATGAATTCGGTTATCATAGACTCCCTCAGTTATAAGTGTTCTTCCATACAGTGACATGCACTCCTGTTGCAAATGGCAGAGCTCAGAGAAGTTACAACATACATCCCAATTAACAAAGACAACCCAGTGCTTAGTGAGAATACAGCTATTTTAATAATTCAAATAGCAGCTCTTGTTTATTATACATGGTTGCACAATTTGAGGCTGGTTAAGTACAATCTGTTCTCAAAATCTCTTGGAATAATTTCCAGATTACAACATGCAAGTGACCATGAAAATATTTGGCTTTTAATTTTTTTAATTTTTTTTTTTAAGTTCTGAACAGGCACTTACATGAGGGAGTTAAGTTTGCTCTCAAAGATATCCACATGAAGAGAAGTATCCTAGCATAAAGTACACAGAATCTTCGTCCGCTTTATCAAAGTGCCATAGTAATAAAACAGTTCTTACAGAAATGTAATTCAATTATTCACTTACTCATAAAGTAAGGTTACCAATGACACTTGCACTGAAGTTGAAAAGTCTTGGTTTAAAGGCCAAGTGAACTACAAGCGCAAGTAGCCTTCCACACAGCAGGCTTCATTTTATGCCCAAGCCACATGTCTGATAACAGACTACATGCTCAATTGTGACTAGATGAAGGCTAACTTGTTTAAGCTATTTCTCCGTGAGATGATGAAGACAAACAATCTGCTTTGCTAGACAAGCTTCCAATAGTTTTGAAGCTCACCTGGCTTCAAAATACCTTTCTAGAAGAGCACAAAAAAGCTTGTTTACCCTCGTAACAGGCCTCGATGGACTCGGGAGGATGTCCTTTGAGGATGTTTTGCCTCTCCTATTAGGACAGCGAGGAAACAAACTGTGAAGACAGTGGAAGTGTGAATCCAGGAGGAATAATAGTGTATTTTCAAAATAATCAATGTTACCAGTGTTTGTTTCATCAATAAGGGATAGTTACTTTCACATATTTCAGCCACTCACCACCTCAAAGTGAAATAGTGAGAACATCTCCACTTTGACTAGTTACTGGGCAATGACCCTTAAAAAGTCAGCAGTCACTCAGATGAAAGGCTTAGAAGTACGGTAGAATGAGAATTTTTTTTTGGGGGGGGGGGGGGGGGGAAGAGATGCTTACTAACACTTTTTGTTACTAACAGACTCAAAGCTTCTTAAAAACCTTGGTAAGGCAGCTGAAGGCTCCACAGTTATCATATTCATAGTGCATATACATGCAGTTTGAGTTAAACCCTAACATGATAATTAGAAGTCTTTTAGGGCAAGAAGTCCATCGTAAGCCTTGATTTTTAGTGTGATTTAGTCAATTGTCTTACTGTGGTTTCAAAACAAAAAAAATGCAGATAAGCAACATTTGAAAGAGACATGCAATAAACAATATGGAGAAGGGAAATGCTTTAGTCTACACAATACAGGTGATCAGCAAAATCAAATATACCAGCCTACCATGCATGGAAATAACTAGATTTAAGCTTATGCATATCCAAGTGCATAACATTATCAAATAAAAGTAAATGTGCAGTATAAAATAGTAGCTTAAGAAAGTTCCAGTGTTTGAGAAAGCACTTTATTTTAAATGTATATACATACTTGAATGTTTAACTGAAGAATATTTTAGTAGTATGGTAAATGCAGCACTGCAAGATGAAGGAAGACAGTTGTAATGGGAATTTTGGCCTTCGTTTCCCACAGGCTGCTGCCATCTTTAACCTGCTGAAGCATTGTGAGAGTTTTTCCATCTTAAACCAGTTCACATTTCAGGTTGCTCAGCAGATGCTTGTGATTCTGGAGATTCAAATCGCTGGTGAAAGTTTGTTCGTTGTTTCCTCAGTTTCTCAGGAGCTTTTCTCCATAAAATTATTTCCTATTGAGAAAGTAAACACTTTTGAATCAACCATTCAGCACTAAGCCAGAAGTATCAAGTACCATTACGATAAGACCTGCCTAGGCAAAGAATTTTGAAAAAACTCTGAATTGTCACTGTATTGTGCTTTTCTGTAACTAAGGTAGAAACAAGAGACAGGTAATTCAATTTACATATTTAGTTAACGCCTGAACATTTATTATGATCAATCCTCAGCAGTCACCTCCCAGGCTATTTTAAGCCCTACTTAGACAGTATAAAGGGTTAAAGTATTTTTTTCTTCTTCCTTTTCCTCTAGATCTGAAGCCTACCATAGCCTTATTATCCTCCAGTCTCCTTTTGTTTTCCACTTTAAATTATATTGCCCTGTCTATTCTTTAGAAGGAAGACTGATCTACATAGCTTTATTCCAGTGACCCTTTTCACATCATTCTTTTCTTCTGTATGTCCTCAACTTTTGCTGAATTTCAGTCAAGCATCTTAATCTTTTGTATAATTTTGCATTTTGAACCCAAGTTATTACTGTAAAGGGAAATCTGCAATAGTTTAAAAACAAAAAAGGAAACATGCATCTGCAGCTCATTTTAAATACAGATTTGTCTGAGTATTCATACCGCAAAGTTCCTTTATGGCTCCCTCTTTTTAAAGCTAGCATTTTCTGCACAGACTGCAATACACCAGACAACAGAAATACCTGAGCCATACACGAAACACAGTTGGTTTCTAATGTGTCAAATATTTAAAGCAGCATATTCAACAGTCCAGATAACTCCTGCAACAAGATTCCTAGAGACCATACCTGTTGTTTGAAGTATCGTCTGTCTTCTTCATCCACAAGCACTAGATTTAAGAAGTACCTCACTGAAAACTTTTTGTTTACATCTCTCATTGTAGGAGTTGGGTCATAGCCTGCTAAGAACAGTCTTATAGGAATTGATTCACCTTAAAGAGGAAAGAGTTTAAAATAAGTTCCTGAAAACTGGGTGTCATTAAACAGTTTCAGAAGCCATTCACACATAAATGCAGCTTAGCTTCCCAAGCACTGTCTTTGCATTCTGAAAACAGGGACCCTTCCTTTCCTAGGAGGCAATACCAGATTTCCAGGATCTGAAGTTCACAAGAGCCTTCTAGGCAACAAGTCACTCACACTTCATTAGGTTTCAGATCATTTAAGCCTTTTCCACAGTCATCAACACCAGCTCCTGCAAGTTGGAAGTGCCAGTCTAGACTAACAAATTTAACCTTCATGCTTAGATCAAGCCTAAGTTACACCATCTTCCACCACCAAGTCACCTTCACAGTACTGCTGCTGCCTAGGGCACCTAATGGCACTTGCATGTCCGAATCCTGAAAGCAGGCACAGCTCAGACACTTGATAAAACACACAACCTACAGAGGCAAGTGTGAAATCAAAGGTGGAAGCATGGTAGCCAGGCAAGACAAAAGGAACAATATCTAGGACTCTATATCTACAAGGAAGTTCAGCATAATGGAGTTTGAACTAAAGTGCTAAATGGAGCAGTCACAGAACTTGCATGGTAAACAGGGACAAATTATTAGGATCAAGTGAAATGCTCTAAGTCAATGAAAATATCTGCTTTGAATATGAAAAAAAAAAATCCACCCTCATTTCAGCAACCTAAGGAGAAATACAATTTCTCCAAGAAAAATTTACAGAAGTCAACTCCTGTGCTTCAGACTGGTGGGGTAGAGGGAAAGGCAGGGAAGGGAGACAAACAGTTTTAACCCAGAGTGTTCCCCCTTCAAAATAGAAGCACTATTATTTACCTTTAACTGGTGCACCATCCATTATTTCATACTTTGCAATGGTTTCAGTCTCTGTTGTGGTACTGGGTCCTGGTCAAACAAGTTTTCACTTTGAGAACACATTCTTCAGTTTTTAACRTATTTACAAAGTTTTATCACAGCAATTTCTACTTTGCAGCATTCAAATTACAGAACACTGCATTTTTTTCTTGCCTTCGTAGGTCTTCAAAGCAAGAAAAACATTGCCTTATATACCGGTTACACACAGACAGTGCCAGTAAAGTCATCTCCTGGGCAGAGTGTCTGCTTCTTACTCTCTCTTCCCCACACTGACAAGGAAGAGGCAGCAGCTAATGCTTCCAGGGAGCCCTCAGTACAAAGGCTTTGAATAATGGGGAAGCATGCAGGGTAAGACCTGTGAAAATGTTCGGAGGGCAGTGCTACTTACTTTGACACTACTAGGCCACGATCAGACTAGAAACCTAAAGGGGTACCATCCAGCAAAAGAGGCACCTTTCTCCAGACCTTAGGATGGTTAAGTTGCAGTGCCAAGTTTAGCCACAAAAGGCAGCAGCAGCAATAAGAGCAGCTTTCTGCCCTTCCTGTGACTACGAAAGCTTTCTTACTCTCTGCACAAACAGCTCACTATGGCCCCAGGCACTGGCAAAAGAAGTCATGAGCCACAGCCTCTTACTGGCTCCCTAGCTCCAGGGTGCGCAAGCCTGATCTGCAATGATCAAGCTGTTGCTGCTTCAAAGCCTCTTGATATTTTCATCATATCAGTTTTAGGCTGACTCAAAGTGACATACTTCCAGAGCGTGAAAGGTATTCATGCCACTCTTTACCAAGTCCATTTTGCCAGATTACCTCTGCGGAGGTAAATGGTTCTTCAAGACACATTTTACACCCTCTTCCTTGTTCATTATCTATCAAGGCTGCTTAAGCTCATGCATATTTACACCCAAGTTCCATTTGCAATGATTCAGATTTGTAAAGCTAGCTAGCCCAACGTTCACAATCCCAGAACAAGCTGCAGACCTTGAGTAATGTTGACTACTAAGTACAATTACTGATGCCACAAATTGCAAATTGTAGTCAAACATCAGTGATAGAAAGCACGTGGAAGATCACTTCAGCCAAAACTGGAACTTTTTGACCTCACTCTCCAGATTTGCCTAAGCTCAACTGGCATACAAGTTGCCATCTCCTTTGACCTTTGTTTCTCTTACCAATTCCAGTAATCTCCTTTTTGATCAGCTGCAACTCCATGTGCTGAATTTTTATTCTCACTAAGAGGAAGTAAATTTTTCCAACAATCACATCCTTTAAGTGATACCTTTAAGAGAACAGAATAGGGTTTTCATTAAACAAACATCTTTTACACCTTCTTAAAAACAAGTTATATAGGCAGTTACCTTATCTGCCTGTTAATTACTCTGAGCTTACTTCCCCAAGATGAGCATCTCAGCCAGACCAGAGCAATTAGCATCTTCCCATCACTGCAGTAAAGTACTGCAGTTATATATTGAAATAGCATGAATGCTATTTGAAATCAAGTCTTAAATATTTGCTGCTGACCTTCCTTTTAGTACCGAAAGCAGAAGAGACAAGTATTTCTCAAAGAAGGCCACTGTATAATTACTAGCCAAACAACTCAATATAATAATCATTGAAAATGATGCGTTACATTTTTTAATACCTCCGGGTGTCAGGTTGCTCATCAAATATTCAGCAGTCTACATTTTTCTCCTCAGATATTTACTTAGATGTGTTTTGCTCCAAGTTACACTTACTTAGATTTATTGTATTCAAACTCTATATGCAGGCAGTCTTCAATGCCTACTTCCATTTTAATTGAGTTGTTTACATCTGGGTAGGTAGCAAGCTGGTGAACAATGAGATCATACTCTTTTACCAGGTCTGACAGCCGTCTAACTATTGTCACTTTTAGGAAATACCTAGGAAAAAAGCCACCAAGTTGGTCAGAATTATTCAGAATTACATAAAGAAAGGCATTTATGTTTTGAGATACAGGTGTTCTTTGAAAGACCAGAGAACATTCTCTCTTAAGACTGAGCAGAAAGGAGCAAGACAAAAAAAATACACAATGTTTTTTAGGTAGAATTTTAAGGGAGACATGGACTGTCTTTACATGATTCAACTGAAAGAACTGGATCCGTATAAACAAAACGGAACAATTCTAAATAAAGTAGAAAAAGCTACATCATAACAGATTCTCAACACCTCCAGTCAAGGCACACTAGTTATTGGCTGTTACACGTCTGACTTGAAATCCAAAATACAGAGAGGTGAAGGACAAAAAACCCACACCCTCTGTGGGCACCACTCTCACTGCTTCTATTGCCCACCCACCAAAATAATGRGCATAGACACCCATCATATTTCACTGTCACATGTTAACTGTTATTTTCCTTGCACTGGTGCAAGTCACTGGAACACAACGGCTTTTACATAAAAGCTTATTTGCACTGTGCATTCAAAGCACAACATTCCAGTTTGGGGGGGGGAAAAAACATCCAGTATCAAAGTGACTTATTTTTAAGAATTACGTGAAAAGATAGATTTTTCTGCCCCTTTCCAACCCAAATCAAAACACCAGGGACTAGTTTAGCACTTGAAAATGAGCCACAAGGTAACTCTCATCATCAAATCCTTAGGCTGCCATTTATACATTTCAACAGTTCGTTTTGATGTTGTTAAAGTTCACAAAAGCCAATCATGCACTATTATTCTCACTATAGTTTTACTCTCAGGATAGCAGTGAAATTGGCCCTCTTTTTTTGGGGGGGGAGGGGGGAAGAGGGGGGAAAGGAAGAGAGGAAGAAGGAGCACAACTGTTAAATTATAGAATTTGCTTAGGGGGAGCACTTGACAGTTACAAACCTCAGCCTGACGTTGGCACCAATGTACGACTCGTATGGCTTCTCAACCTGCATGAATTCAAAGTCATAGCTTCTGCTCTGGGTCAGTTCTCCAGGTAAGGCCAGTTCTTTTACTAAGTTTACAAATTCATGAGTATTACTTTTGTCATTGAAGAGCTCTAAAGTTGAGGAAGTCAAAAGAAAGCGTGTTTCAGTATTTACTTTTAGCAAACAAAACTTTTTCTCTAATTTGGCAGAAGCAGGCAGGAAAGGAGAAAGGAAGCAACTACTTCCAGATCAAAGTGACACACATCTGTCAAAAAGTTTTATCCAGTTTTTCAAAGTTATTTTCAGCTTCAACAACCTACAGTAAGTATTTCTAAAGTACCACATGCAAGGCAAAGAACAATTATTTCAAGCTTCACTAACGTTATGTTTTTTATGCTAGTCCAGCTAACAAAGTATTTCTTGCCTTGCAGCCTTTGTAATTAGCACTGCCTGATTTTAGCTTCTGGAATTTATTTTATATAGATTGAGGCACTCCAGAAAAGAATACAAGTGAACTGAACACATCCTCAACTTCAGTTTATCATTGCTGATTTGCTAGAGACAGACATTTTAACTAGTAACTGTTTATTTTCCAAAACGACTACAAACAAACTAAGGTGCACTTTGTTTGCTATGACAAATGTTTAAATAACAAAGTTTATTTACCATTGCAAATCCAATACTTTTTGTGCAAGTCAGAAAAGTTGTACTCTGAAGAGTTTGTTTAAAATAAGCCTGTGACATGCAGCTGGAGCTAGTCTCCAAGTAAGGCAGAGAAACAAAACATCACAATACTGTGGTGTATTACTATATTAATTCAATTTAATAGAAGGTGCAAGAAAACACGAACAAGTACAAAGAGCAGTGGCTTAAAATAAGCCGCTTCTCCATAACTCCTTGAGAAATTTTAAACTTTAACACTACAGCAAGATGCCTAGAAACAAAATTCACTACATCAACTGGAAGTTTAGCAAATAAAAATCTATGCATCAAAGCAGATTAAAAACAATCAGCAGAGCTATTAGAGGACAACAAGCACTGAGATTGACATATCCAAGCTTTTCATTCCCATTGCACTGCTGCTTTATTCTGAAAGTTTGCTTTTACATCACCACTGACCAAAATCTCAAAGCACAGAGTACCAGGTGTCAGAAGTCAGTCACACCTGCTGTATAACAGTTCTCACACAGGGAACTGGAGCCTAATGGCTGATCAAAAATAGAGAATTTGTGAGAATTCAAAGTCAACTGTATGAGGCTGAAACTTGAAGATGAATTTCAAAGGGGGACACCAATGCAAACAGCCCTCTATTAGAGAAAGAGGGAATTTTAGCATCAAGCTAAGGACACAAAGATTAGCTCGGCTGGTGAAAAGAGGTTAGATGTGATCAAGATCCAGCCAGATCTGGACAGTTTTAAGAAACTGATATTTTTAATGTGAACACCACATAATCTTGTTAGAAAGAGCAGTGATCTTCTGAAGTTGCAATCCTATTTTGTCATCAGTATACAACTATGCTTTAGAAAACCAACCACCACAGAATTATTTCCAGAAAAATCTCACTGTAGGCTGCTCCATCTTTTTTTTTTTTTTTTTCCTATGCCTCTTCTTCCAGGTCCAGAATTAAAGGCTAGAATTAAGAGATCTAGCAAAACAGGTACAGCTGACATTTTGGTTTGGAACCTCAAATACAGATGAAACCAAGCATAGGCAGAAAGAAGAAAAACAAAAAAAAAGTAGTTCGGCCCCAGTTTTAATATCAAGGTCATTCATTTACAGTTATTTTCAGGGGTGTTTTTAACTTAAAAATGTATAGTCTGAAATATGTGAGGCAGAAGCCATGTGTACCATGGCCACATTTAGTTTTCAGAAATCCCTAATGGCTTTCATTCAGCTTCTCAACCAGCCTCCAACAGACAGAATACTCCTCATCCCAGTCCTCCCGCCCATTAATTTTCTGACTAGCACAAAGCAGTATATCACCTGTGTTAAAGTGAGTAGGTAATACTTCCTTTGGCACTTGTCATACACTAACCTGATCAGGTTGGGATGGTTGAGCCAGACTGCTATCAGTCACAAAAGCAAAGTTCCATAAACCACACCTACCTAACATCCCCTTTATAGCTTCAAAACTCACCAATTTGCCCTACAAATTCAATTCTAATTCCTTGGTGCTCTAGTCTCTTCCCATGCTGCTTAGAGATGACATTCACCTACCAAAGCAAAAAAGTACCAGTTAGAGTTTTAAACACTTTACTAAGATCAGGTAGTAAAGTGAAAGAGAAAAATACATTATTAAAACATGCCCATGAAGACTGAGACCTTCTCCTTAACAGTACCAGCTGAGCTTGAAGGCAAACAAATTAAACAGTTGATGAGAAAATTAAGCATCACCTACCAAAGCATCAGTAAAGCATATAAGAAAGATCTAACCATCCATGTGACTACATTTGATAAATAGGTCTGAAATCCCCAAGTCCCACAAATAGAAGACTAAGCCAGAGCTTCAGTAGAGTTCACACAAGCCAGCCATGACCCTCTTACCATCTTGGAAGGCCGAGATCTTCAAAACATCTTCTGACAGTCACACTGACGTGTCCAAAACAAAAAGACTGTCATGACATGTATTCCTTTCAAATCAAGTGAATTTAAGTCCCTTCCTCAGCAGAATTTTAGAGAAGTCAAAGCAAAAAACAACAGACAATCAAACCTACTATCAGGACCTTCATACCAGTATATCAATGATATCTGAGTGCAAGTAAACCACATGGACAATCTGCCTTTGTGGTGAAAAGAAGAAGAAATGGAGAGGCAGAGGGAAGGTGCCCAACAAGTCACTGGTCTTCCAAACCTCCTGATCCAGTTGTGATTGGATTAGTCAAAACTCATCAGGCACATCTCAGGAGTCGCTGATATAAGCGAGAAGTCCTTAGACCAGTGAACACATGAGAGCTAGTTCCTCTGCTCCCTGAGTTTGAGGCCTATCTTGTGAGAGTTTCACGTCCCTGAAAGGATCTTTCTAGAGAATCAAGCTCATAACATGGAAAGACATCTGAAGAGCAGGAAGATGCCCAGTAGCAATAGATTAGTTAAGACTGAAGTAGGTATTTAGAAGTCAATCCCAGAACCCAACATCTGGCCCAAGCTTCTAGGAGGAAAAGCAGATTAGAACAGAAACATTCAGAGAATGAGAATGGCTCTAGTAGAACCAGAGGGATCACAAGGAGTTCCTAGGTGCAATACTGAAAGATGAGGAATCCTTCTGGCAATCTTAACTTCATTCTTTTTTCAACCAGAAAAACTCCCATGGACTGGGCAGCCAGCTGAACTTAATATGTTGCTCCTCTGATGCAATTCCAGAAACAACCTCAGGGCATGAAGCATAAGGCTTGGCTTCAGGATATGCAAAGCTAGTCAGCTGCATCAGCCAATAATTACTGTTACGTGTGAGACATTATGGATTTTGGAGTTTACAGGGAAGAGCAGAGTAGAAGAAAGGAGGAGATCCAGTTGGGAATAGTTTTCTTGTCAAAACCAATGACAAGATTGCACATAATTGCACAAACAGCTTCTCCATAAAGACAGGATAAGTAGAGGCAAACCAGCAGCAACAAACCATTGGAAAGGTTCAGTTTTGTCAGTTTCCTCAGTAACTATGGCTGGAAAGACCAGATATAGGAAAACAGTGTTTTTTCTTTGAATAGCAACACAAGCTGCGATTCCAGTTCCAGCTGTTGCCTATATCAGTTATCATTTAACCTCCTATATGTATGCACATACCAGAATCAGTAGAGCAATTCATAGGCATCAAAAAAAATAAAAAAAGATTACCTTTCCTGAAACAGACTCGCCATCATAGAAGAGATAATGCTTTTCTACTTTACCATCTTCTGTTTTGATTTCTGCTGTTTTTCGTGTTTCAGCATCATTAAGAACAACATCAATCTCACAAACAGGACCAAAAAAGCCTCCAAGAAAACTCTGAAATAAGAATAATTAGATAAGTTACTACACAGTAAACATTCCAGTTTTTAAAGAGTGGTATTTACTTGCAGCTGTACACTCTAAATTGGGGAAGAAGTCTGCATATCCACTACAAGACTGTTCTGTATTAAAGACTCAAGAAATATCATGACAACACAGGACAATTGTTTGTCTAGAAAATAACTGAAATAGGATCAGTAACAAGGAGAAGCAGCTCTTACAAAATATAACGTTTATAACAAAGCACACAGTGTAAGTACCATTACTACTATTCCATTAAGATACTACTAAAATAAATACTATCACTGCTGCAATCGCGACTTTGGCTTCTGCCACTGCAAAGTTTCTCTTCCTATTTACTATTAAATCACTGATTTCACTTTCAAAAATTAATCACTTAATCATACTCCAAAAAAAAAAAAAAAAAAACTTATCTTGCTAACAAATTGATCCCATCAGATTTAAGATTTGCAATGTTCTGCAAAAAAATTACTTACTGTTTTATACCCACTGTAACTTGCTGTATAAACAGCAGTAAAAGTTGAAGGAATAACAAAGCAAACTAGGATGCTTCAGTCTGGGGAAAAAAAAACAGCTAACAGGGAATATAACAAAAGCCTATCAAATTCCTCCTATCAAATTAAATGAAGGTCCTGCAGTAGCAGGATCAAAAGACAGTGGCTCCTCACATAGTGTAGTTCAGCTTTATTGCTCTGCCAGCAGATACAGTGGATGTTAGAAGTTTACATGGGTTCAACGGGGGCATATCCATCAGGGATTATTGAACGTAAAAGTATCACCTCCGGCCCAGGAAGCTCTCAGACCACAACATACTGGCACCTAAAGCAATATTGTGGAGAAGTATTAAACGTTCACCCTGGCCTTACAAAAGCCTTYGCTAGGCATGAGCTTCTGACCAGCATCAAATACAAGAAGCTAAGAAAGATCATCCTTTGACCTTGTACAAGCATTTCTTACAAGAAACTGAAAAACATGTTAGCAGCTGTATGTGAACTCAACAAGATTAGTACAAAAGCCCACATTTCTCCAGCTTAATCCATTAATCTTCTTTGATGTACTAAAGCAGACAACAGTTCAGTAACTCATTGTGACTTCTCTTTTTTGAAAGAAATTACAAATTAGTTCTCAGTGAACTTCACAAATTTAATGTCAAGAACTAAGGAATTAAGAACATGTTCAAAATATTTTGGGGGACCTGAAGTTTCAAGTGCAGTGCTAAGAGAAAAAAAAAAAATGGAAGAAAGTTTGATGATGTGAATGCTACTGCCCCAGTAACAGCAATATTGAGGAACTGTTTTGCTTACCCCTACAAGTCAAGCAAAGGCATTGTGCAATTTTGAGCTATGAAACAGCAATTCAAGCAAGACTAAACTGACTGTGTACTCGTTCAGATAGCAAATGGCCCTAGTTCAGTCCGTGAAGATGCATATAATTCTGTAACTGAAGCCTAGATTAGTTACATCTACTTCACATTCTCAGAGGAAAGCAAAAGCACAGTCCACAAGGAGGTTAAACCTAAGACTGAAGGGTCCTCCAAGTCTCTGCCAAGCACATATTTGCATTCATTGCTTTTTTTTTTTTTTTTTTTTTTTTAAATGACCACACACTAGCACTGTTCTTGATTTTCAGCTCCTGGGAGAAGGGAAGAGAGAAAGAAAAGAAAACTTCAGCAAGAATTCTCAGTCTTTAGACTACTTTAAATTGTTACATAGGTTACTTTGGGCATGCCCTTTTCCTTTTCTTAACAACCCTGTACTTATTTTCCAGCTTAGCCTTCCACTTCCCCCATTGCCAAACTAAACAGGGAAGCACATTACCTTTACAGTATACATCATACAAGATGCTCCCACAGTAGCTTCCAAATTACAAAGCTGTACCATCATCTAACGCAGTCAGCCAGACCTAACATCAGTAGCGTATCGCTTCTTAAGACTCTGTGTATGGAGGACCTTTCGCCACATGTACAACACAGCAACATTACTTGCTACATCAGGACTCAAGTTGGTCTGTGTTAATTCCTTACATGTTATAGCTGTACTAAGGAGCTGCAAGTCTGCTGGAAGCTGAAAAGCTGTTCAGAAATCCCAGCCTCGGCTCCACACGGAGCCCTAAAAAGCCTGTCTGTCCAACAGAGACGGACATTAAGGAACGCACACGCTTCAGAAACTCACAATGCATTGATCCAGCTGATTCTTTAAGTAAAAAAAAGAAAAAATCTATACAGCACAGTGCATTAAGCACTTCATCTAAGCCAAATCTACCAGGGACACAAAGTGGCAGCTATTTCAACAGCCCAGCAGGATTAATAACTGCGGTCACTTAAAGGGCTGCCGCCTCACAGAGGCTGCTGAAAGACTGGCAGGCACTTTCGGGCGGATTTTGCCCCAAAGCCCCTCGGAGGCCAGGTGCGCAGCCCGCCCAGAAGCCGAGTCCCCCGGCGACGCCAGGCACTGGAAGGGGCGCGGGCGCAGCGGGGCGCGGCGAGGGCACGTCCCCGGCGCCGCTCCGCAGGCGGCAGGAGCGCCAACAGAACAAGAAAGCCCCGCGCCCGCTTCCGCGGCGGGACCCTCGGCGGCGGCCCCGGGCGGCCGCGCCGCCGTGTGACGCAGCCCAGGGGCGCCGGCCCGGTGCCGGCGAGGCTCCCTCCCTCCCTCCCTCCGGGCGGCGGCAGAGGGCAGGGAGCGCCACGCGGCGCCGGGGAGGGGGGGGGGGGCAAACGGCCGCCGGTGCCCGCGGAGAGGGGCGAGGGCGGGCGGCGGCTCCCCCCGCCCCGCGCAGCCACAGGTGGGGGGGGAGGAGGAGGAGGCGCCCGGCCCAGGCCGCCGCCGCCTCAGGGCCGGCGCGCGGCGCGGGGGGAGGAGGGGAGGGGGCGCCGCGCGCTGCCCAACGGCCGTTGGGGTCTCGCGGCTGCAGGGGGAGGGCGGGGAGCGGGGCGCGCGCGCCCGCGCACTCACCATGGTCGCGGCCCCGCGGCGGCCGACTCCTACCCCAGGCAGCACCAGCACCAGCGGCGGCTCCGGCCCGCGCCCCTGTCATGTGACCTCAGAGGCGGCCGCGCCACGCCCCCCTCCCGGCACGTGACCGCCCCCTCCCCGCTCCGTGTCCGCCCGGGGCCGGCCTGGGGGCGGGCGGGGTCGGAGCGCCGGCGGGAGGGGGCAGAGCGGCGCATGCGCACCGCGGGGGCGGGGCAGCGCCCGGCCGGCCGTTAAATTTTAATTAATCCGTTGTTTATAGCGGGGGGGGACCGGAATTTACTCCGTTCACCTTCGTGTAGCGCCTGAGAGAAACGCGGCGGTAACAGGTTTAAATAAACGGTATGAGCTTCCTCAGCAATCAAAAGACTCGTAACCTAAAGACGTCATTTTATCCTGATTTAGTTAAGCTGCCAGAAAGCTGTTTGGACCCACTTATTTCTGCTTAAGTCAAGCTCATTCTATATTTAGCTTAAATGGAATAGTAATACATTTGAGTTAAAGCAAAGCACTCGGTTTTATGTTGGAAAAAAAAGAACCCATCAAGAACTTTGCGTCAAATTGTCTAACTTTGAAAGCACCTATCAGTAAAAAACACATTTTTTTTTTCTTGGCAAACAGGTTGTCGTTTATTCACGCCTCTGCGCAGCGATCGGAGCATGAGGGGCTGATGTCCCAGCACGTGGACCAAGACGCGGAGAAAATGTTATTTCCAGATCAGTCTTTCAGGTAAACAGAGGAAAGGTGTTACACCCGAAAGCCCGATATTTCGAATTGTCGGTCTGTAGTTTGGCCGTCAGATGGCAATATTAGGTGGTGCTCACCGCTCGCTTGTCTGCTCAGCAGCCATCAGTTTCAATTCTGCAACTCGCACAGTAAGTCCAAGCTAGAAAAGCACCTAAAAGTAAGCTCATTTGCAAGCACATGATTACGTCTATTGACTTAGTTATTTTTTTGGTTTTGGTTTTGGTTTGGGTTTTTTTTTTCACGTTTTAGAGAGCAGATGTTACTGGAGGCAACCAGAAATGCTCAGTGGTGTCCGTCCTGTGGACTTTTGTGGAGCTGTATTTTTGTTAGTGCTGCCAAATGCAGCATTTGTCCCTCCAAATACAACATTTACGCATTTCCCCTAGGAAAACTGATTTGAAAATCAGTTGGAAGAGCTTCCCGCTGGAAATCAGCAGACTTTGGGGATGCTCTTGTGTCAGACCGCAACCCTTTCTGCAAGCACTGTCGTTTAAGCACTGTATGTCTCAAGGGGCTCACCACACACAGCTTCGAGAGCTCAGTCTAATGCTTAAGAAAAAAATGGTTTAATTTAGATTTTATTAGGATAACAGGTGGGTAGATACAGACATCACAGGAAAATCCATTCAGCGATTTGAAAGGCAGGTGCACTTGCTCGTTGGCCACTTCTGATGTTAAAAGTCACAAGGAGAGAATGGAGAAGGGGGTTATGGTTTTTGCCTTACAGAATCTCATAACTTCTGTTAAGATAACGCAGCCAAAATAGTGCACAAGCTACACTGCAGCAGACCAGCCGTAACAAGAAGACCCATTCTTACATTCGTAACAGGAAATAACATCTATAGTGCCAGAACAGTTCACAACATTTTGTGCTTTTTAAGGAAATAATCTAAGGAAAGTCAGATGAAAGGCAACTGTTTGAGTTGATTTTACATAATTAGTTGAGTTGTGTTAATRTGCAGCTGATTCCCATTAAATAAAGATTTTTAATTTATTACCACTGGGTGTTTTTTTTTTTTTTGCCAGCCATAATATTTATACAAACAAGATTATGACAGATCCTTTAAAATCCTATTTTCCCCTGATTTGGATGGCTACCCTACACTTCAAAAGCAAAGAGTAAGTTCAGACTGAATACAGATTTTTAGTGAGTAAGAGCAATAGAGATTGTAAGGCAGTTTTTATTGATTTAGAACTCGTATAAAACTGTTTTGTCCTGAGAGTAATCACATTTGGTCATACACCAGAGAAGATGTGCCAAAGACAAGAAAGGTCACAATCTTTACGATGAGGGCCAAGTTTCCTCTCCTACAGAATTAAATCCTCCTCTGTGAGCTTCTGCTTCAGCTTGCTTTTTTGCTTGCCCACCAAGAAGTTGGGGAACTTCATGCTGGGGTAATCGTTGCCGAAGTCAGCCCCTGACCCAGACTCCTGCTCCACTTCAGCCACGTCCTCAGACCCAGAGCCGGACTCGTCTTCTGAAAGCGGAAACATACTGGCCAGCTCCTGGTAGTCCTTCATCCTGAAACATGGAGCAGCAACATTTACGCCAAAGTTTAGCATGGGACAGCACCGCTCTCGCCCCCAGCTGACACTTGGTCCTGCTGCAAAACCCCCAGGAACAGCGCGTTTACAAAGAAAAAAAGCGTCAGCAGCAGAGCTGTGAGCACCGGAGGCTTTTGGGGGGGATTTTGTTGGGAAGGGAGCCTCAGGAATAACCAGCCTTTAAAAGGGTCACAGCCAAGTGATTTAACAGCAGGCAGAAAAAATATTCAACACATCATGAGGATTTGCTGCTACTGCTGCTGGTTAGCTGCTCTCACTGGATAGCTGTAAGGGAAACCTTGAAATCGTGCCTTGCCGCAAAGCTTGAAACAGCAGCATCCAAGCCACAAACTTAACGGCATGTGGACTTCTCTCCACCGCAGGGAAGAGGAAACAACGTTTCCCCTTTCTACCTGCATGTGGAGAAGAGCCCACCTCCTCCTCCTGAAGTGGGGCCCAAGCTGTAGCATGTGACCGTGATCCCCAGTAATGCCACTGTCACAGTCCTATTTATACTTTTTTTTTTTTAATTAATACACTGAAGCCTCTTAAAAGGTATTTTAGCTCCATCTCACTAGCGGCAAACATTTCACTGCATGAGTCAACTCTAAAGCTGTCATCATCACCGCTGTCACTCCAGCTTCCAGAGGTGAGAGCGTGAGGATGTCTCCACTCGACAGGACAAATGCCCGCCTTGTCCAATATCCTCCAAAAGGAGTCAAAAAGCGTAAGACAAGACCAAGCGTATATTGACGCTTCCCCCAAATACCCTACCAGCCTGATAATTTATGCTGTAAAGGTTTTCTCGCCCAGAGGTGATGCCTCTGTATCAGTGGTCTTTGGTAGATCTTTCTCCCATTAGCTTTGAACTCATGAAAACTCATGACACCGATAAATGCCCTAGCTGAGTTGCCCAGGGCATGGTGATTTTCACTCGCTCGCCAAGCAGTGGGATTTGTTCCTCAAACTTCACCTTTCCACTCACATACTTCTTGCCTGACTACTTGAGATGGGAATACTGAAAATTTTTCGGTGCCAGCGTGAATTGTGAAGGTACAGTGCAGGAACTTACAGAGAGGGATCAGCCATGGGCGGCAGGATGCGGTTGGCTCCACCTTCGGGCGTGTAAAACCAGGGCCCTTTCTCCTCGATGCAGTTGGCAGACCAGGCATCTGGTCTGCACCTCACCCGCTTGTATCTCGCCTTCTGCAGTGGCACACCTGCACAAAGCAGCGAGACGTTACTCACACGGACCCGAGCCACCGCCGTGACCTGCCAACTTGGGGAGCACCTGTTAAACTTTACAGGAGCAAAGTAATTTGCACGACCGCATTTGCTCAGCTGCAGAAAAGCGAACGAATCCCTGACCCCTCCAGTCCCGTACGCTCAATGGGATGAGTTTCGGCCAAGGAACCCAAAACTCAAGGCGCCCAAAGGGCAACCAACAAGTGGATTTGGGAATTGAGCAAGTGTGCTGTCAGGGAGCCTCTGAAGCAAGTCTGGGGAAAATAGGTGATTCAGACATTTACCAGATGCTTCTTTAAAATTAAGTAAACTGACAGTTTCATTTCTGGTCCCCGT
>NW_020451287.1:147421-173255 GCF_003343035.1 Apteryx rowi
TGCTGAGAAGGAAGTTTTCAGAAAGTATCGAAAGGAGAAAATAATGATCACAAAATAAGGATAAAAACAACAGCATTTCATCCTTCCGTTTGGTCTCACTTAATTAATGTGTTCTGAAGCCTCCTGGCACTTCTCCTCCTTTTGGCACTTTATCTAATTTTTCTCAGTTCCTTGGGAATATCTTTCTGTAATTACAGTTCTCTCTCGCCCTACATATTACCATAATGTACAAGATGACTTTCAGCCACCTCCTACTCGCTTCTGTAAGAGAAAGAATATCTCACAGGCATCATTTCATGCTCCTTTTATAACATATTTCCCTTTTCATATTTATTTTCCTCTGTTAGCATATTAGTAAGAGGATTTTTTCCATAAAAGTGGCAAAAAATAAACTAGTGCAGCAGAATAATTTGCAAATAAATGACATGCAAAAAGCAGACCATCATCTGTCAAAGGTGAGCCTCAGAGCAGAAAGAGTGGTAGATACCTGTCACCATTATAGCCTTGTTTGGGGAAAAATTATACTATACATGCTTGAAAAGTAGTTCTCTCTTGCAAGAAACAAATCCACAGAGTACATGTCATCATGAATCAACATTTCCTTTTGGTTGGTTTAGTACTGTGTGTCGCAATTTTTTTGCTGTACAGAATCAAACGTTTAATTTCCTCATTAATTTCCTTTTCCTCCCTCAAAAAATAGAAGTAGAGTTATAACATGGGAGCTGTTACATACTTTGTCCGTAATTAGATTAGTGAATAATAGTTACATAAATGAGATGCTATGAAACAGCTAGTTAAAAAATAGATATTAAACTAATTTCAGTAACTTTTTTTATGAAGCCTTTTACCCAAGAGGCTGGGTGGGGGACACAGAAATGGTCCACTTGCAAAAGACATCTTTTCTTATAATCTCCCTCACAAAATGTTAGCAAAACAGTTTTTGTTTTAGAAGCAGATTTTGTTACTGCTACAAGAAGATCAGTCTCAAGTATTTTTCCTGAAATTCAGAGGTTGCACCCTTGGCCTACACCACATAGCTCAGAAAGAGGATTACAGAGAACAACCGCTCCCCGTTTTACCTTGCGCCGTGTATGCCACAAAGAGGATTATACAGAGAGCCATGAAAATCCTCCCGTTGCACCCGATCAGGAGCTGCATCTTGGCCTGCATTGCCAGCCTTTGCCGCGGCTTCACACACGAGAAATACAGCGAGGCCAGGAGCTCGGCGCATAGAAAAGGTTTCCAAAACCTCAGACCCAGCCCATAACCTGCGTCACGGCTTCCTGCTTGACTCAAGTGAGGCATCTACAGAAAATCCCCAGCGCCTTCATCTCCAATTTTACCCGAGGGAGAAGGTGACCCTTGGCCAGAGCGGGCAGGCTAGGGAGGGGGACGCCCAGGGTCCAAGCCTGCCCACTCCCCCCGGCTCGCATGAGCCAGCCCCAAAGCGGAGGGCTCCGCGTGGTCGCCGTTTCCTCTGGAGAGAAAAAGCTGTGGTTCATGTCCCACCTTCCAGCCAACTGTGCCGGCACCGGGGAGGTTTGAAGCCTGCTGTTTGCAGCGGGAACCCGGCAGTGGTACCCAATGGGAAATAATCTTTCCTCGCAGACATAAGTTATTTCAGGAACCACACACCAATTGTTTTTTCTTCTTTTCTTTTTTTTCTTATTTGAAGGTGGGAACTTAGATACTCAGAGCAGAAATGAAAAAATGTTTTAATTCAGAGTGGAAATCCTGACACCATCCATATCACTCACACCAGTAAGGGGAAAGTGAGAAAAACAGCTAAGAGAGAGGAGCTCTTCCTCTACACAGCCAGGTAGCCAGCCCTGTCACGTGGGTTTTTGGCGTTCCCATTTGGCCAGCTGATCTCCTGGGCGCTTGGACCCCTCTCAGGGCTGCACATCAGCCCCCAGCATTTATCTGACAGGGCGGCACTGAGGGTCAGCGCATTAACAGGGGCTGTAGCTAGAACAGGAGGTCTAAAACATCTGAGGGTACAGGCAATACCCACCTTTCCTCTGCGTGACACTAAGCGTGAAGCCCTAGAAGATACAGGTTGCTGCAGGTGCCTGAGAACTGACACAACTCAGTGCAGTGGCATAGTGCATTTTGACCCAGTGGTTCTGCCAGTCATTGAATTTGTTTTCCTGATTGTAGTTTTCCTAAACAGTGCCAGATTTAGAAACAATTTGCGAATTCATCAACATGCAAAACTGGCACTGCAGTTAAGCCCCTCAAAGCTGTTATCACAGAATCACAGAATCGCTGAGGTTGGAAGGGACCTCTGGAGATCATCTAGTCCAGCCCCCCTCTCAAGCAGGGTCACCTAGAGCACGTTGCACAGGATTGCATCCAGGCGTGTTTTGAATATCTCCAGAGAAGGAGACTCCACAACCTCTCTGGGCAACCTGTTCCAGTGCTCTGTCACCCTCACAGTGAAAAAGTATTTCCTCATATAGATATATAGATTTAAGCTAGTTTATACCTTTTGCTTACCTCTTAGTTTAGCTTTAACCTGCCAGGCTTGAGTTTATTTAAGAATAAATTACATACAACAAAGTTATCTAATTTTTTTTTTTTTTTTAGTCGTATCATTAGTTGCTGAATTAATTGGGACAACGATGTGTGGCCCTAACACACCACCAGCACTCCAGATGATGCTGTGGCTGATACTGTGAGTATACTCACCTATTTCTATGCTCTGGAAAGTCCACCAAGACTCCAGACCATGATTTGGGGCTGGGTGGTGACTTTCCAGGGTCACCTATGTGCCGCGGCCACCCCACCAGCAACAGAAGAAACCTTTGTGGGAACTGCCGCTCACGGGACTGTGATTTACTATCAGGTCTAGGAGTCGCTCTTCAGCATTTGATGCAATTTGTTGTGAACCTCAGGATATGTTTTTCCAGAGCAGGAAAAATAATGGACTCAAACCAACCATGCTACAGTATGTAGTAATTCTCCCACAAACCAGTGACTCAATATTTTGGGGAAGAGCCCCCTTTTACCGCCTTCTACAGGGCTACACCACACCTTTCCCCCTCCCCCTCCACCCAGCTATTGCCAGGCACTTTTAAAGGCGGTTTGCCTGTTGCTTTTCAGTAAAATTATGCTGTCGGGGAAGAAGCCCTTCCCTGCTCCAATGCTCCCTTCCTGCCCGCCCATTGCCTGGAGGAGGGATTTCTGGTGCTCGCAGGAACCGGCTCCCTTCACTCCCCATCCGGGGCCGGCTTGCGAGAGCATAGAAACGATTTGCACCTCGGCAGCTGACCACATTCAGCAGTTGCTTTTACCAGCCCATTTTCTACTTCCTATTTTTAGTGTGAACTTTTTTTTCTTTTCCTCTCTCTAAGTGGTGCTCAACATCAATAGGAAACCAAGCAAATGTGTGATGAGAGTTTATCAGCCTCAGCTCATGTTGGGTCACAGAAATTGCTCCTGCAGCAACACCACTGATTTTCCACTGATCATGGGCAGGCAGTGTGGGATGGAGCAGAATGAAGAGCTCTTCTGCGTTTCCAGCGTGAACAAATAACCACATACGTGCACACACACACACACACACACAAGCCCTCAACCTCTTTCTGCATTTTTGCAGTAGTTCATTGCTTTTTCCACCCTGATACTGAAAATCCTGGGGCATCAACAGCAGAGCCCTTGTGTGGTGCGGCAAGAGCAATTCCCACCGTGCAAATAATTCCCAAAATGCAAATAATTACTACCAAACGCCAACGTCTTTTCCCTCACCCCTTGCTGACAGTGGGATTGGGGGGCTTGGTGAGGGGCAAGGAGAGCGGGCAGAGCTTTCTTGAGGCAGGCGGCAGGTGCAGCAACGCGTATCTGGAGGGGGATCTCAGCACTGTGTTATCTGCTAGGTACCATCAGGCAGCGGGAACTTGTAGCACCAGCAGTTTTGCCTACCAGCAAAAAAACAGTTCTGTTATTTTCTTCTATGTCGGCAGAGCACCCCAGGAAATGAGATTGTCTGTTTTACAATTAGCAACCCATCGGACGACCAAAGCACATTTTCCACTCTTCCACCCTGCGGAGAACCTTGTTTATACCTGCGTAAAGTAGGCCAGAAAACAGGTTTGAGCGCTGATTTTCAGCTCGGGTTGCCACACTCTTGGGGCTTTTCACGGCCATTTTAGAGCAGGAGCATCTTCGTCACCAAAATAACAGAGGTTTGGCTCCAAAGCATCCGCCAGGGAGGCTCAGCAGGGCTAGTGCTGTCCCAGGGCCCCGCCGGAGGGATCAGCCGCAGGAGCTCAGCTGCTGCCTGTGCTAGTTTGGCTGTAAGCTGATTTAGGATGGATAATTCCTAACAGTAAAACTTTCCCGTTTTGTGGACCATCATGGTATTCCCTAGGAATATGGGGCAATTATAGACCTCTTGGCAAGTCACTCAGTACGTAAAATGCAAATAATTACAGAAATAATTTTTAAAAGTGATCTTGAGAAGAAAGCATGAATTGCAGAAAGTTAATGAACTTTTCATTTTTTCAGTAGAAAACAGCTTGTATGCTAATACTGTACAAGAACTGTAACCTTGAAATGTGCAATTGTATGAGTGTCAGAGCTTAAGAGAGAGAATTTTTTTTTAAGTCAAATATTTTAAACCCACTGCGGAGAGAGTCACTGTACCTGGATCAGCTACCTGGAGATCTGGTACCTCTCAGAAACTGTGAAGAAGATTCATAGGATAACATTCCTCTTATGTATTTCCTGTGTATATATTGGAAGATTAAATCCCACAATGTAATAGACCCACAAAAGGAAAAAAATAGATCCAGAGCAGATACTTGAGAATCCAGCTCTTCGCAGGCATTCTCACTTCAGCGTCGGAGAGAGGATGTCCAGTATTGCACCAACACTATAAAAATGCCCCCATCTCTGCGCACGCCCTGGCTGTTGTTTTGTGTGAATGTCACATTTCCCACCAATTGCTCTCGCCCCTTAAGTGTTGCCTATGAGCCCTGTGCTGAAGCACTGCCATTATTTCAAATCACATGTAAAGCAGATTAAGAGCTTTGCATTTTTCTACGGCATTAATTTTGGAGGAAGAAGGGAGAGAAAGAGTTGCTTCAACACCATGTGCCTGACCCCTCACTCAGCCGCTCAGGACTCTGCTATACATCTGAAAAATCCAGAAATAACCACTAAGCAGAAAAAAGCCACAACATTTCAAATGTAAAAAGATAAATAGCTCCTCAGTCACAACTCCCAGGGCTGTTCATCTCCCAGGTCACTTCGGGAGCAACAAGCGATTTGGCGACATTGCTGATTTGGGATCGCACCGCGAGAGTGCCCAGCGTGGGGACATCTATTCTGCCATCGACTGCAGGGGGAGTTAAGGGATTTAATTCCCAGCAGGCACATTTCAGCCAATCCCGAGGGATATAATGAGGGCATTTCTGATATCGAACAGCTCTTGGGTGGATACGAACCCCTGACCCGCTCCAGCCCGAAAAGGCGCCAGGCTTTTCCCCAGCTGCCAGGGGATCCCAGGGTTTATCTGGCTGCTCGCCACCRTTTTAGCCGTCCCGACAGCAGCTCACCTCCACGCGGCCGTGCACATGGCCGCRGGGCACACACAGCTCCCGGGCCGGTACCCTTATCGGGGCGGACACGTATCGGCCCAGACGGGAGCGCCGGGCGATTGCGATAAAGGAGCTTCTCGTTCATAACTGCTGGGAAATCAGATAAACCCAAACTGTCRCTGGGTCGCTCTGCAGTGCCCCGGCCGGCGGGGGGTCACGCCTCGCCTTGAAGCCGCGACTCCTCCCAGCCAAAAATCATCTTTTAAGACAGAGCTGGAAAAAGAGGGCAAAGAGTGGCAATAAATGAGAGGGAAAAAGGCAATACAGTGAGCAAAAGGGAAAGGGAGACAGTGTCTGAATAACGGTTGGGTTGAACACGAAGAGCGTGCAAGCAAAACACTGAGGTGATTTATGCCAGCAGCAGCTCTCAGTGCTGCAGATTTGGGTCATGCTAGGGACTTTCTAAGCCTAGCCCTGGAAAAAGGCAAAGTCATAGCTATGGAYGTGCTTGAGATCAGACTTTGGCCTCTGCCTTCGCACCAGTCCACAGCGCCAGCACGCGCGCGCCAGCAATGGGCACACAGCCTCCCTCCGCCTCTCGTGCAGGGGCTGCTCCATCTGCGGAAAGCATCGTGCCTGCTCCACGGAGATAAGGGTCAGATCTAGCAAGAAATCATTAATGCTCCTTGTGTTGTGAAGAAATCTAACGTTTGCCGCCAGCCAGATCACGCAGCAGAGTCACTCCCTGTTTTTTCCCATGATCGCAGTCAGCTAGTCCATGGTGAGACATCTTCGTGGGAAAGCCACAGCTGCATCAAATCAGACGCAGGCGACGACTTACAGGAAGCTGCCGACAACGATCCGGTCTCTACCAAAAACGCTAGCCAGGAGACAACCCTGCCCTTCAGCAAGAAACGAGCTGCTTTCCTTTGTGCCTGAAGCTCTCTGCTCCCGCGCTCGGCACGGCTGGAGCCTGGCGCAGCAGGAGGCTTTGGCAATTTCAGGGCTATATATGTTAAAGCAGCACCCCGTTAGGATGTGACGAGCAGCAGAGGTCTGGTTGCTGATGCAGCAGGTATCCAGACTTCCCTAAAACCTCATCCCGGAGTAGCTATTTTTCCACAATGCAATTTCTCCTGCTTATTTCTCCAGGGCAGGTTCACCAAGGGCATGGAGGGAATAAGGGTAGAGGTAAAACCGTGTCAGCACCCCCCTCCTCATTGCATCGTCTAACGCAGCTGCTGGGCCTTGCTTCTCCATGCACAGGGGGAACGCATCCTCCATCCACTCTCGTAAAATAAAAATAAAAATCCTCCAGTTTTGACAGGAGTTGCTCAGCTGGCTGCTGCCTCAGCCTGCCGAGGGAAAGGCTGGCACCTACGTGACAAGTCTGAGGGGCAAAGAAAACCAGTTCTCCTTCCCTCTGCCAAGCTAGCAGAGTGGATATCCTGACCTGAGATGGCAAATTAGAGACCCTCAAGGGAAAGGCCAGCTCTCTGGCTCGCGGAGAAGCCAGACACAGGGCTCTTGCCTGCAGGAGCTGCATTTCCCTCCCTGCTCCTTGGCCCACCTCTGGCACGTCAATCCCTCCGCTGCTTTAAAATGCTTTTTTCCAGCCCAGGCTTTTCCCCCATAGATCTACACTGGAAAAAACAACCTCATCCCCACTCCCTGTGCAGTGGTAAACATCATTTTCAGCACGAGCATCACGAGTGCCAGAGACCACATAAAACCTTCACACCACGTGCAGCGGGGAATGGCACCTGTACATCAGGGAGCATGAAAAGGAACTAGAAACATAGGTGCTGCTGTGAAGACCCCTCCGTGGGCCGGATCCACTTCCTCCCATCCCATGTATAAATCAGAGTGCTGTCTTCACACCTCAGTTAACCAAGCCTTTACCTGCAATATTAGTTTTGCAATCTTCACCAATTTTTTGGCGAAAGAGGTAAAATTACATCGGGGTTCAGGCCCATGGTGCCTCCGAACCAGCCCGGCTCCCTGTTAGTGCAGGGAAATCCCTCGCCAAGACGAGAGCGTGCCTTTAGAAAACACAATCTCCGTTAATTAAAAAAAGTGCGTTTTGCCTTTTCCTACTTCAAAGAGCCAGGTTCTATAATTGCTTCACGCCACAAATGAGAAGATAATGCATTGCAAGAAAACGCAGTATAGACTAAGAAAATAAAAATAGTTCAACTGGAAAATCCTGATTTCAGATGGGACCTATTAGCATCTACCTGCTGCTGCTTCCTGCTCATGTGAGCTCCTGGGGGCAGTCGCATCTGGTTAACGAGCCGCACATTGAAAAGGTATCTAAAATAGCTAGGATCAGCTTCATTGTAGGCATTAAAAATGGATTCAAGATTAAGATCAAGACAGAGACAGATTTCAGTTATTCAGATAGCATCAGACATGTTCAATTGAAAGGACTGATACAATTTTCCGGAGACAAAACGGGGGCCTTGCGCTGCCTGCAGCCTCTTTAGCCGACAGCACTCAACATGGCTTGTGGACTGGCATTGCCTCTGCTATCCGAAAAGGCCCAGTTTTCCAGCAAAAGGAGGCTCCAGGCCTGCCTGCTTGCATCCTCGCTTTGGCGGCTGTTAAGCTTTTTGTGTGTTTGCTTGCCCGCGCGTGCTACCTGGAGCCCGGCCCCAGGGCGGCAGGGGGTTCCTGGCTAACGCTTCAGAGCAGCGTGAGGACCGGCCCGGGAAGCGTTCGCTCTGCCCTCCTCCAAGACAGTTAGCGTACAGGAAATGGTCTCATTAATTCCTGCTTTTTACCTCATATATTTCACCCGAGCCGCTTAGAGTAGCTCTTTCTCGCAACCGCTTGTATTGATCTTGCGAGGGTTTGATGACTAACTTCAGTCCCCGACTCTTTCAGTCGCTCACCCGATGCTTTGTTTTAGCAGAAAGTTGCATTAAAATTCTCACAGTGAAGCCCTTGCATCCCTGTATGACACCAGCTAGCAYGTCTCTCACAGCAGCAATGAGTTTCTAAGAAGACTTCAAGTGTTTTGCGCATGCCATATGCCAAAAATTTAAGCACTAAATATTTAAAACAATGCATACAAAACACGGGAATGATTAATGCTCTTCTAACTCGAGGGACCACGTTGTTATCAGCATCTCTTCTCTCTGAGCAAATGCTCAGTACCACCGACATTTTCCATCCTGAAGGGAAGTAACTTGTTTGCAAAATGCTCAGTGTTTAGTATTCACGCCGTTGAACGGCCTCTCTGGCACATTGCTCAGCTCTTTGGCTTAAAAGACACAATTGTACAATGTTTTTGGAAAGAGGCGGTCAGGCGAATATTTCTAGTTAGAAAACCATTGATTTTTGTACACCTAGCTGTCACAAAAAAGATCTAGAAAATATCAACCAAACTGCAAAATTAGAAGGTGCTAACGGATGCTTTGGAAAGAGTTCCAAGCATGTAAAAAGCAGTTTTCAAATGAAGTTTAAAATCTGCATTAGTCATTTGTGTCAAGCTCTAACGTGGCCCAAGATGTTGCAATTAAAGAGGAAAGAAAGTTGACAAAGGCCTCTAACCACAAATTTACGCACTTGATTTTAACGTAACAGTCTTGTGCCAGGCTTTCGATGTGCCAGCCTCATGAGCAGTCTGGCTGGAGAAGTCCTGCTTCACAGCCTTATTTCAGCATATTTTATAATTAGAAGTTCCACAGAAAACATCTAGCTAACATTGATCATCTCACTCAATCTTTCAAAAAGCCCAAGTAAAGCTGATCTTCCCTCTTTTGGTGCTGATTAAAAGCAAAACAGCAAACAAAACCGGAATGCCAAAACCCATGAGTTATTGAGGTTGGTCATGTTTCCAGTTGTCCGGTGATTCACAAGGATCCTGCAGAGTCTCCGGGTGTAGGACTGGAGGGGGAGTCACGCCTGGCCTAAGCGCAGCACGGATACGCTCAGGCATCTCCCCGTGGCACATAGGGAAGGAAGTCATCCGGCTTGCTGAGCCCATGCAAGTCTGCACCGGAGGCAGGACTGAGCTTTGACCAGGGGTTTCCAGGCAGCAGCAGCCCGGCCTGGGGGCCTTCGGCTCATTGCCGCTCTGCCGCCTGCCGAGGGCTCCCGCCGCCTCCTGCCAGCCGTGAAAACGCATGAAATGGCAGACACAGCTGCTGCCTCCCACCGCTCTCCTCCGGCCCAGTCCCTACCATGGAAAAAAGAGCGAGCCTCCTTTGACGGGCTCGTAGGGCGAGGCGGAGAGCGGGGGACAGGCTCACTCCTCCTCTACACAAACACCGGGAACGTCCCCTTGCCTATTTTCCTGCGTAACGCAACACGTAAAAAGGCACATTTGGTCTCTGTCTTTGGCACCAGTTTAAGCAAAGCACAATCTTCCTCCTGATGAACCCATTTTACAACACATAACACCTTACTAGCCCATATAAGAATTAAGAGTATTTCAATTAAAATGAAACTGTGTTTTTAATCAAACTTACATGTATTACCTCTCAGCCAGGATCTCAAGATCTTTCTCAAGAATATCACACACTGTTTGAACAAGTGAGCTGAGGTTATAGCCTGCAAGTCTGGAAGATCTCACAATTGATATGAATTCTGCACAAACTTGAGCTTCTTGTATACCTCCCTGCTTTGTGCTGGGGAAAGGGGAAAAAAAAACTCGCAGAACAACAGAAAGCAGTTTTTAGTTGTAAAATTTTTGAGGTACAAGAAGGAATAAAAATGCAGGTTAAATGGAGTTCACAGGAATCTAATCTTTAATTATGCTTTGAAATTAATGCCTGACCTCACACATACTTTGCAATTAAAACTCAACATTCCTGAAGGGAGCTTTGCTGCCTAATCCAACAAGCTCCCTCCTCCCCCCTCACTCCCAATATACAATATATTATTTCTTTCTATCAAATCATTGAGCAAATAGGAATTATTCAGACGGTTCTCATTAAAGAACAGGCTTGCTTTGAGAGAACCACAATGCAATGAGCATTGTGCTAAGTGCCGGAGTACGGTCTCCAGTAATAATATACACATTGCTGATCGTAGTCTTGAATATTTATTACGAGAGGTGAAGAACTGACCTCACTGGTTTCTGTAACTTTCTGGAGACTAGGGAGCTTATCATTAAATTTAAGAGACCAACCTGCAAACACACATCTTCAAAGAAATAAAAGTTTAAGAAACTAATAGGAGCGGGATACCGATTGTCTGCTCGACAGCTTACAGCAGCTTCATATTTGAGCTAAAGGATCCCAGATTTTGATCAAGAATAAACAAAGTCTTTTTTTTAATTGTACTTACATTGCATTGCCCATATTTAAGTTTCTAAGTTTAAGTTGCTTCAATTATTATTTGTTTCAATTTATATTGTACTGTACCTTTTTAAAGACCATCTGCAAAGCTGAAGCATTCTGGGATATCTTCCAAGGCGAGAGGTCTCCAAACCACAGCACCAATCACACATTCATGTGCAAAAAGTTTAAGCTCGGCTCCCTATTACTTCCAGGCCTTTTTAAGTCTAGATGTGGTGCTACCTGTCTTCTGAGCTTTTACTAGAATTTTGGTGAATACAAGCAAGAAGGGCTAATAAGAGGGAGTGTTTCTCTACACAGGCCAACTGCTCCTTAAAAGGGATGTGCAGCCCTGTACTTCACTCAGCTTTGCCTGCCCTGCAAATAACTTTTAACACTCTTAAGACTAATATTTGAAGGACAGGACGGGATTTCTCAGTTTGTGGAAAAACACACACACAACATTAAAGTTTTTCTGTACGCTGGGTTAGCGCACAATCTATACATATGTGCCTTCAAGTCCTTCCCTAAATTACAAGTAAACGAAGTCTGATGAGCCAATCCTTGCCTTAAAAAATTTGCTCAAAGGCCCTCAAGGGTGGAATATTAAGGTATATGAGGAAAAAAATATGCATCACTTTTTTCCATTCAAATATTAAAATAAAAGTTATTAGAAAAAAATTAACCTTAATTTTCAAATTATGAATTAACAGCAAAAATGCACACTTGCTTTAAATGAGATCACAGACAAAATGCAGCACACTGAGAATTGTTTCACTGAGAAACAGTAGGCAGTCCTATCTTCAGGCCACAGGAAAAACTAAAGATCTGATACTGGGGAGAAAAAAAGCCTCTCAAAGGCTGGCTGGACAATTTGGTAAGACAAGAGTCAATGCACACACAGGTTCACATGCACAATCACTCCCCTTAGTCTATGTGCACGCAGACAGATGTTCTAGTTCGGGTTCTGCTGCCTCTCATTTCCAGGACCCGTTTGTTGGCCTATTTGTTTGTGGTTAGAAGTCAGCTGGTTCTGCACAGAATTCCACAAACTAGCAATTTTTACCACATGTACAAAATGTACACGCTTTCTTGCCTGTACCTGCTTCCCCCCTCTTACCCCCCCCCAAGCTAACATTATTTTTCCCTTGTTTTCATGAGTATTCCATAAGAATCCAATTGCTTTACCGTCCTTCTTTAAAGCCCTATAAAAAAACATACTTCCATAACAATCTTCCCACAAAGTTGATCATGATAAGACTGCTGGTGCGCTGGATGACACGCTACTGCACGTCCCATCACCTAGTGTTGTCCCTTCACTTTCCCATAGCCCTGGCCTCTCTGAACATTTGTACACTTGGACAGTGTGTTCTGCCTGCACTTCATCTGCAGCACTGGGGTCCTGGTTCATAATCCTCGTATGTCCACAAGAAAGACAACCTCTGCATACAGTTTGGGTCAGAAATTCATCCTGGTCTTCCATACAGAGTAAATAGGCAAGGACAAGGACAAACTGACAAGGACAAGGCAAAGGTATCAGTTTGTGTAAGAGCAGGAATAATGAGGCCTGACTTCAGGGCCAGTGAGGTTTCAGCAGGTCCTTACTGCAAATCAAGGGAGCTTCTCGCAGGCTTTAAAGGGGAGGTCAGTAATCAGTGGCGCACACGTAGATCTTGAAGAGCGCCTGAGCAGTGACTGGGTCTGCAACAGCCTGAGTGAGAGGGGCAGGCACCTGCTTGCAGCTCCTGCCGAGCTGTGAACGGAGAACGTGTCTGGGCTCCCTAAGAAGCCACCAACGGTATCTCACGTCTTTTAGGAGTGTATTTGGTAGCCGTTTAGAGCACTAGACCGCAATACCTTTTCCCTGGGAACTCTCCAGAGTGAACTAAGAGCAGGGCATCTCCTCCTATCTCAAGCAGGAAAGTTTGCTGCTTTCTTGTTCTTCATTGTGGCATTTTAGATGCTCACATATCTTCACAGTTACTGAAGACACTCATGTGGAAACACCATCTCACAACTACTTATTCTGGCAAAAGCCTGGCATACCATATCTTAATAAGACGCATGAAAACGGAATACTAAGGACTATGAAGAACATTCAGTCAAGCTAGTCCATTTATTTAGCCTGCATCAGTTAGGTTTTAATTAAGAGAAAAAACACTGAGCAACATATAAAATAAATACTGGAAATAACATAAAGTTCCCTTCATATGGATAAAGTTTACTGGGGACAAAGGTTAGAAAAGATAAAATGTTTCCTAGTTGGAAGAACGTGCCTCAAGTTTCTTAGAAAAATTTTCCTAGATCAACAGATTCCCTTGAAAGAAACAATTTTCATTCAGCACTACATTTAGAAACCAAACTATATGCTGAAGGGAGAAAGGTAAGGCAGGAAAGTTTTATATTTACATACAGGACAAGCAGTACAAAGCACCAGCTGGACATTCACATTTAAATTTTATGCCATTAGTGTGGGTGTGCTACTAAACTGGACGGCTCTCAGTTTTTCACAAGGTTGTATTACTGTGGGCTCTAGTTGGAGTGTTGAACTGTAGACACTTTAGTTCTATTAATCAGTAGGGAAGTTGTCCTACGGTATTGGTTTCAACAGATATCATTTTAATATTGCACATTGCCTTTCAAGACAAGCATTTATATGAATGGACACAGTTTTGCTCTTAGCCTCTCCATTCTTGTTGGAAGAAGACCCACCATTTCCTTACTGAGTTCTAATTCAGTTTCAACGGCATGGACAGCATCTGGATACTTCTCACAATAATCTACCAGAAATGTGTAATATTCCAATGATGTCTGCATATTTTCCAGTTGTTTTTTGCCATCTGAAGTAATAAGCTTACCATATAGTCGGGCAATATGAAATTTGGCCACCATGGCAGGGCGAAGAACATCTTCCTCGAGCTCTTCAGGAAACACCTTATCTGGGTTTCTCAAAGAATCTAAGAAGAGTTCATAATACTTTATTGCTAACTGCGCTAGAGAATTGATCTTTTTTATTGTGTGGGAGTCTAGCTCTTCTAACCTGTTACCAATAGCTACCTTTAAATCCATCATCTCATAATAGGTGTCTGCTAGTTCAAACTGAAGCTGCCTACTGATCAACAGATAGTACTGTGGATTCAAGTCTCCATAGATAGGCTCCAGCATGTCTATTCTACGCTTATGCATTTTGCAGCGTCGCTCATAGTCTTCTTCAAAGAAAGCAAGTACTTTAAACAGAGCACTGTGATCCTGAACAATTTCAATGTGGTCAGTAACATAACCATCAACCTGAAAGAACTCTTTTGCTTCCTGAACATAGTTCTGACCCACTAGGAAGATTTCTCTGGCTTCTTGAAAATCTAAAGGATATACACTGCTCACTTTCTCCTCCATGGCTAAGACAGAGTCACATATATCACTCGTCCCAAAAAGGACAGCTTTTTTCCTGCCCTTCTCTTTTTCATCCTCCTCTTTTTTCCTTTGGGCTTTAAGTTCCAATTGCCTGTCAGGATCCAGCTCTCCTATGTTATCCTGAAATGAGAAAACATATTAATTAAAAATGCACATGGGTTACGGAGAAAGACTTAGGCTAAAGCTTTTTTAATTACAGGGTACCTTTCAAACACAAACTAATCAGCAACCAGACAGAAAAGATGACGTTGGCATATTAAACCTTATATTCACTAAAGGTCATGTAAATTACATTCTCAATTCTGTAAAAACATAAGATTTAAACACAGACAATTTAAGTCTCTCTACCCTGTGCGACAACATAGCCAAAACAGTAAATATAAAGCCCAAAGACCCTGCTTCTGCAAAGCATTTCAGCACATGCTGAGTGTTAAGCACTTGACATGAATGAAAATACCAGCACACAAAACTGAGAGGAGGTTCTTACTACCAGTTCAATAAGAAGTGATCTGCCAAATCAAGGCACAAGAAAATACAGTAGAGAAGAGGGTGATCTGTGAAGTTTCTATACGAGCAGTGCACGATCACGCTACAGAACTGATCTCCTATCCTATCCATCCTATTTCTAAGTGCTGCACTGAAGTCAAAGCATACTATGAAACACCTGCTAGATTTCAAGTATCTGTTGCCTTATTGATTGGGCAATGGTTTATCACTTCCTACCAATTATGAAGTGATTCCCGCTACTAACATCAAAATTGACTAAATTTGTTTTTAAACAACAGCAGTTACAGAATAAATTTTCAGTTACCTCAAGTAATTTCCGAGCACTTTGCAAAAGATTCAGGCAATACTTAATCCAGCATCTTGCAATTTCAGCTTTCCTCTGTCGAAGGTCCTGCTGGTCTTGCTCTGTTTCATCTAGTAAATGGACATCAGCACATAAAAAGCTTAAGACAACTTGAGCATTCTAGTAATAACCTCAAGTGTTACATGCAAAGAATGCATGTTACTTATATTTATCAGGATTCATTTTTCCTCATTGTTAGACAGAAACATGCTCTCCTTGTTAGTTCATATAATAATTCTGTGAACTGTCATTCTGATAGAAACCCATATAGATTAGCATGGATGTGTCATGTACATATTCCTCAAAAAAAAAAAAAAAAAAGACCGTAATACATGTTTAAAAAGAACACTGATCTTGGAGGTGTCCTACTGGAAAAGATTTTAATTTCCCTCTGTAATAAGAGAAAGGAATAAGGATGATCTATTTTCCCGAGATTCAGCTGCTTGCCAAGTAATTTCTGTTACAGCATAGTTGTTCCTCAGCATGATCAGGGTATTTGTCTCAAAACAGGCCCCAAACTTGCTACCAGAAAAGGGAATAAAATTAGGAGAAACTGCCTGTGGTTCATCTATCTTGTCACAACAGAATACCTATTAGTCTAGAACTTCTGTATTTTTCTCTCCGCAGTCTCCCCACTATACATCACAGTCATAACTAGCACTGCTGATGTCTCAAGATTATGTTTCCAGAAACCAAATGGAGCAAAGAGAACTAACTTCCCCGTCTCCAGGCAGGAGGTGGTGAGTTACCTGAACGATGAGGGGAGGCTAGCGCTCCCTGGTCACTAAATAAAAGGCAAGCTTCAGACTCAGATTCTCTAGATTCAATATCTTTCATTACTGCCAATCAAGTTGTTCTTGTTAAGAATAATTGTTGCTAATCTAAAAAGGGGCCTTTATTAAATATCTCTGTGTTTTACACGCAGATTCACATGCCAGAACGAATCCTATTCATGTGCTTGAGAGTAGCTAATACCGACTGTGTATTAGTCTTTCTGAAACCTCGAACTTTCTGCAGTGATCTTCATGTCACCAGCCCAGCTCTCTGTACCATGAAAAGGAAGGGAAACAGGGAAACATGCACTCCATTGAAACAAACTCAAGTATCACTACTCCCATTTAGCATGGGAGGAAGTAGAGATAAAAGAAGTTAATCGCCTTGCCCCCAAAAGACAAAAGAAATCTATAAAATAAAATGTAAAGTAGGACTTTTATCTACCACTCCCAGTCTTGAACCGGAATTAGACACCATAACTGCCTGTATGTTTCTACATGCCTAATGAAAACATAACCTCATTTTTTGGCTTAATAAACATTAATAAACTCAGACAACTGTGCTGTCAGTTAGCTCTGGAAGTCTATAAACATGTGCTTCCCTTAAACTAAAAAAAGACTTTTGGACATCGTCCTCAAAGCACTTAAATAGTAGGAAAAGGCAGCTGAACAGAGTTCTTTAGTTTTGAGCTAAAAGAAATACCAAAAGCAGTGAAATTAATGTACTGTCACTGACCTTCAATTAAATAAAACTTAGTTGTGTCCATTCAGGTTATATTTTAACCTAAAATAACAGCATCAATGGATTAAAGAGCTTGTATTCTAAACAGCTCATACCCTTAAAAGTTAGCCAATACATTCACTGTTTAAAGTCAGTTATGAACTCTCACTGGGGCTACTCTGCATACTTGAGTTAAAGGTCTATTCACTTGAAGCTTTCAGTTGTCCAAGACCTGGAATATGAAAAGTTTTGCTGTAGGTAAGCAAAGCCTAAACCTACAACAGATGATTTATTTTGAGTACAGAYACTCATCACAGAGCCACAAGCCCTTAAAACTGTGGTCTGTCTTTAGAAGTTTCTTTTATTGATCTTGATGCTGAACAGCAAAGTTGTTCCTTTACATCAATACCCAAAATAACAAGGATGATACCTAAAATTTCAAAAATAGCCATTAATGAGGCTGCAGTATCCAGCAACAAAAGACAGTACAGGTATCCCCCAAGTCTGGGGTTTTTAAGAGCTGCAGTTTCCCTTCCCCTTTTAAAACTATTCCCAGGAATTATGTGTTTCATTTCATTGAATCATTGCCCTCCAATCATTTAGAAGCAAAGGTTAAGATGTGTTTTAAGCACGTATAGAAGGACAAGTGGGTGAATAGAGACGTTCCCACTACTGAGAAGCATACTGCTGCAAATTTCAGTTTCTAATATATGACATTTTTACAGTAAATACAAACCTTTTCTGACTCTCTCTGGTAAGCTTTCTGAAGCATCAGTAACAAGCACTTGATTTTTTTCCTCAAAGACTTTACACACAGCCAATCTCAAGCTGCAGTAACAGCAGCTCTTAAAAGATATTGTCCTGTCTTATTGTTAATAGAAAGGATTTTAGAAAATTACAATTGGAATAAGCTTTGGATAAATTGTTAGACTTCACTTTTAACATATATATTAGTGATGTTTAATTCACAATATGTAGTTGAAAACTTTTGTATAAACTTACTGTCTTCAGCAGATGGAACTTGTCCAGCTTGGCTAAAGATGACGTTGGCTGCTGCTAAACAGTGTCGGGACTCCATAAAGCATTGCTGAGAGGGACAGAAATGGCAGTGTTTATCACCAGTACTAAGCAGCCCAAGCACTGCTGCTCTCAGCTGGGCCAGAGCCCTCATCTTGGATAGTTAAGATACGGAAACACAAGGGAAATTACAGGCCTGAGGCGCTCGGGAGCATGCTTCCCTGGACACTGGAAAAAGAGATGTAATTTTTCTCACCTACTACTGAATATAATATTTTCTAACCAACCATTTCTCCTTCTGCCACAGCCACAATAACAACCTTTGCTTTTAATATTAGATACATACACTGTAAACATTTCCACACTGTTCTAATCTATGCTACTGTCACTTCCTGACATTGTGCGGTAAAGATTGTATCACGAGGCATTAGTCAGAACGAGTTGGACATACGAGTCAATGTTATGAACCAGATTTAGATTCCTTTACTCATATTTGGCAGTGTGTTGTTTAATGATTTGGTCCCACCAATGCACCAAAAAGATAGAGAAATTACAAATCACTACTGAAATGAGCATTAACTGACTTAGGTACTACAGAAGACCCTTAAGCATCAGAAAACAGCATCTGAATAATCTGGAGTATAGAAATCCCTAAATAAAACTAAAGCACTTCCTAACACAGTGGCCTATTCAGAGTCAATATAGATGTGTGGAAGCAAACAGTTACCATTTTATAGTTAGTTTTAATGTTCACATAGGCTCAAACAAGTGTTAAGCACATGCTAAAATATCAAAGGACAACAATTTATAGGCAACATACAACATGCAATACGTCATCCCTATTTTTTTAAACTTACTGTAGGAGAACAATATGATCACAATTATAGTGAACGGCTTAAGATTATGCGAGGACAACCAATTCAAGCTTCACTTACTAAAATTTGCTTACAAGCATCATGTCACACATCACTACTGAAACGTTCATTAACTATAGAGCTTTTCTTGTACCTACTCCCCTGTTCGTTTTCCCTGTTGTCATCACACCAACGCAGGAAAGCACAACCACTACATCCACTTCAGAAAAAACTAATAGATGTTTCACGTCAGAAGACGATTTGTGGTTTTACAGGAGGACATTTTTAATTCAATAGGGAGCCCTGTCTTGAAGAGCTGTTTGAACAACCATCTTACTTGATGGCTACATTATGACATAACTACAGCAGAAAAACATTAAGTGTATATTACCTTAGAGAGATAATACTGCGACAAGGTAGCAGCATTGAGTGCCCACTCTACCGGGTAGTAGCCACTATACTCAAGCTGTCGCTTAAGAGTGGTATGGCAGTACTGAGCAGCCTTCTCAATCATCTCCAGGTGTTGGTAGACTTGTGCCAGATAATACAAAGTGTGAGTATAGGCTTTTTCAAATCTGGAAAAAACAACAATCTCTTTAGATTTTTTTTTTTTTGTAATATTCCCTCAACAGCGTACCTAGGGGCTTTTTGGACTGATATGCACCCACCTTTTTGATCTTTCTTGGTCTGTGAGTTTTTCTTCTTCTGCCATGAAATGTTCACTGGGATCCAAGGGAGGATTTCCATCCTACAAGAGAGGACCAGGTATATTCAGTAAGGTACGTTGCTTTAATTTTCTGACATAGTGCTCCCTCTTCTGGCTGCAGACCATTTATCATTTTTCAATCCTAAATTTTTCAAAACTTCACATAATACATCTATAGCCATCTGAATGTCACACCTCTGGAGCAATTCCACAAATCCCGAAGATTTAAAGGAAAAAACACCTCAGCTGCACATGGAATTACAAGGTTTTTCAGCTTGCAGAAGACTCCTGCTTACGTACTTTTAAAGTAGTGCATGCTATTTGCACAAGAGATACTCACTTCAGGTTCTACAGGACTATAATCAGGTGTCTTTAGCGTGGACAATAACGTGACAGTTCTGCACCATGTGTTTTTTAAAGCATTGATTTAACACGAAGCACATCTTCAAGTGTGAAATATCTGTTTGCTCAGTTGCACTGATCGGTAACAAGAAACCATTCTGCAGGAAGTACTGCCAGCAACATGAAGCGCAGAGTGTGCTCAGCGGCCCTGCTGTAAAGGCTGCTCTTGCCAAAGTGAAACGCCACTGCTAAATGACTCCCTTTATTCACAGGCCGGTGAGATCATTGCCTCATCCATATATCTGAGTAAACATGTAATGTCTTTGCAGGAGGAAGCTTGCTGTCTCTTGATATAAGGTATGACCCATAGGCAAGCTGTTAATGATGCAAACTATTTCATTCAGAGGGGCTTTTTTGTTTTTTAAACCAAGAGAATCCTGATACGGATACATTTCTATTGATACGTTTCTATTGATATACACCAAATAGTTTATTTTCCTCATATAAGAGCTGAAAGTAAGACATAGCTGCACACATAGGAAGTAACTCTGAATTTAAACTTATTTTTGGTCACTCTGTGACAACACTTTTTGAGATAAACCCAGAACAGCAATAACTATACATCTTTCAGTAATGCTCTGTTCAACCTTGCCTTAAAACAACTACCAATAAACAGGAGTTACAGTCAGCACAATTGGAGAGTCCAGTAGATTAACACCGCTTATGGCAAAGTTTTATTTGTCTGTGCTTATCTAATTTCCTTTGTAATTGTGCATAATTTCAGACACCAATTCCAAAACACCTCAACTAAAGGTGTCTTTCTAAGGGGGCTTTTTTTGCCTTACACACAGTGCATCCTGAAGAACGTCCAACATGTCTGTTAGCAACGCAGCCCAGCTGAGTATACTGCTTTAAGCATGCAGGCTTATTGCTGGATCATAAAGAAAAAAACTTCAGCTGATAATAGCTTCTATACAGGTATTTAATTCTCTTATTTCCATCTATTGACCTCAGAACACATCACAAAAGACAACTGGAATCATTATCTGCATGTAAAAAATTAGCAAGCCTGGGCGCAGATCGATTTGTCCAAAACATCTCAGAAGCTTACGGGAACACACAGAAACCAGATCTCTAGGTGCACAGTATGGGCCCTTTACTGTACTATCCTTTTTCCAATGTAAGAGCATCAAGAGACAAAACAAACAAACAAACAAAAAAACACAACTCCCAAAGCTCTGTGAGTCTGAAGAACTATGAATCAAGATAAGATTTATAAAAAATACAACTGGCATATTCAAGTTGTTCCTTACACTGTAGTTAAGAGCAGGAATACAAACTGAATGCAAGTCTTTCTACTGCTATTTCTTTCCTAGACCAAGAGATAATCAGGCAACAAATGAAAAGCAGCCCAGAGAAATACTTCTCGTAAGATGAGGGGGACAGAGGCAGGGGCAGAGAATGCGTTCGCTTGAAAGGGAAGTAAAGATGTTCTCTTATTTGTTCTCATAAAAAATCCTGAGGGGCACACCTTTGGGTTTTTTAACAGAAATATTTTGTTCATATCAAACTGGTTCTGGAAACAGATGTGATAAATTAACGTGCTAGCGGGTAACCTAAACATACCAGACAGGTGTAGATTTTTACACCATCTTTTATGTCTCATTAGTTTTCAAGACTTGACCTCATAATCCCCCACCTTGTTTTCTGCAGAGATACAAAGGCCTACAATATATATTCTCAGACCTTCCAACATGACTTGCAGTACTCTGACAAGATTAGGGGTGATATTCCTGACATTAATAAAGAAAAACAACTGATATGAGAGACCTTAAGCAAGACCCTTTTTTCCTTTTTATCTACATATCTATCCTCTGATGTCAAGCCTTATACCTTTAACCATCCTGAGAAAGAGCTCTGCGACTCCCCTCTTACAAGCAGACTTTCATTAGCCCAAACTCCTGCTCGTAAGAGTTCAGCATGCGCAAATTTTCACTGTACTATATTAAACAATCAAACAGCTTTCCCAACACCGAGATGTCATTACAATGCTAATTATTTCTAGAAAAGAATTATGGATGTGGACTCAAAGCATTCAGGAGCAGAAAGCAAAAGGATCTTTTAATTCTTCTCAAAATAATTTTTTCTTGCAAGATCCTTGGTTTTGCTCCATTTGCTTTAGGAATTAAAAAAAAAAGGCCACTCAACTGGTAAGCTAGCTAGAGCCAGTAAGTAAACAATTAAAGCTGCTGCCAGGAAAACGCCTCAGTTATTAACAGTTCACCAAAGGTTCCCAGACAGGAATGCTTCCTGACAGCCTAAAAATGGAGAATGTTAAGAAACACACATTCATATTTGTATAGTTTGTGAATGATGCATGTTGACATGGTTGTACAAATGCTAACAAAGTTCCAACACTCTCACAAGGAACTCGGTATTTACAAGCCATAAAGCAGCTACGCAAGCCATTTCCCCTTCTCCTCTTTTTTTTTCAATTCTTTGCAGATTACGCCTAATTAAGTTGGGAATTTGAATTTTTCAATGATGATGCATATATTTGCATATATATCCTTAAAACTTCAACTGAATGTTAAATTAGCCCCTTAAACAGCCTCCTCAAACTGATCCTTTCAGCTTTCCTCAGTTCAGTCTTTTCAGGAAAACATGACAGAAGCACAATAAAGTCACCACAAAAACAGTCTTTTCTGTAGTTCCTATAAAAAAACAACCTTTAGCTACAACTATGCTTGACTACATAATGCCCTGATATATAAGTGATAAATAAATACAAGTAATAAAAATGTGACAAGCAATCTGAAATGGGATTATGACAATCATGTTCATATCCCCTAACCAGGCAGCAAAGCCCCAGAAGGAATATGCACTAGCCATTACCTAACAACACATACAGATAACCCTACCAAAAATTAACTGTTTCAGCTAAATTCAGAGTTAAAGTGTGAAGTATTTGACAGCATTATTTAATCTGCTGAAATATCAAGGTAATATCAGTTCAATTTCATAATGACTGGAGCAAGAGCCAGAATCTTTTAGTGGTGGTGGGGAACCCAACAGTATAAACATGCTTAGTTGGGTGTAAGTAGCAAAGATGAACATGCAGAATTAATTAAAGAGAAAGTCTGTAGAGAGATGTAGTACCTTTAGTTAGATCAACTGATGAAGAGGGTGGAAAATAAATGGACAAGCTTTTCAGTACAAGTGTTTTTTCCAGATCCATTACCTCTCTGATAATGTTAGGCTATCATGGCTACAAAGGCAGCACTACAGCAGGAACCAATGGATAAGGACTGACCCATTCTAAAACTTCCTCATGAATAACCTGTGCTCTAAACTAAGTTCATGTAAATTCTGAACTGTAGTTTCAAGAAACTAGGTTCTGTCCAACAACACAGAAAACGGCTCCTTTCTCTAAGGACACACGTTTTTAGTTCGTTCAGGAACTGTCCCTGAGGCAAGTCAGCGTAGGAACAGCTTTGCAAAATGTGTAACAAGAGCAAAAGGGAGTCTTTGTTAATACACGGCAGAGCCAACAGCTCAAAAGGTTAATATGTGCGAGGGGTTTGGTTGGTTGTAAAACTGTCTTTTTGAAATGGAACTGAACTATTTTGCCTCTAACGCAACACTGCGCAGTCAGAGCGAACCCACGGCAAACACTATAGTTTTATTTCCATTTCCTGCTGAAAGCAATGGTTTGATGCTTTACTACATTTCCAAGATACAGTTAAGAACAGTCTTAATTAAAAGCCAAATTCTACCTAGCTTTAGTTTTGGATTAGCAACTTAAAGAGTTTTCAACTGTTATTTTTTGAGCAAAATTATTTTTCTGAATAAATCCATCCTGAAATTAGCATGCACTGCTTCCTCCTGTGCTAGCAGTACTTATCGCACCAGTTTTCAAAAGTAACATAGCAACCAGTACAAAGCTCAGAAATTCAAGTTTCACTGAGACGTTTTTCAAAGATTACTAAAACTGCGTCACACGAAATGTCTCCCAGAAGATGAAGGCTTGAAAATAACATCTCTGTAAAAAGCAGCCTTCAGGGCAAGCAATAGCTTTCTCTGTTCAAGAGAACTCAACATAATTCCAGTCACTAGATACTGCTGTAAAACAAAAACCAAGAGTGCCATTTTTGTGTGTAAAGGAAAGACCTGCCAAAAGATTAATCAACACGGTACCTCTTTCATGTATTGGTTATACAGGGCTTCTGCAGATTCCAAGTATGTTTGAGCAGTTTTGATTTCATCCCTTTCAGACCACAGGATACCCAGATTGTTCTGAACAAAAAAAAAAAAAAAAGGGAAAAATAAAATATTTTCCTGTTATGTTCAATTTACATTTACACATTTTCTCCAAACAATTTATCAGTCTTCATCCTGATATACATTATTCTAATGTATATTCTTTCTAACTCATATTCTAATTCATATTCTTTCTAGGAAAAACAAACAAACAAAAAAAAAAACAGGAAAAGATAAGCCAGGAATGAACACTTGTATATCTTCAATAATGAGAAAAGATGAAACTGTTAAATGCAAAAGCTAAGGACTAATGCCTCTAAATTTAAAATACAGAAATGCACACAGTAACATGTCATACATCTGTGAACCCACCTTTTACAAGAAGTCCCTCTAACTTTATTAATAAAATGAAGGTGTGAATAACAATCCAAGTCTCACCTGCTAGTTTAGTTCCTAGACAGGGTTGTTACAAAATGCAACGGGACTTAAAAAACAGCTTCAAAAAAGCCAGAATGTGTAGCTGGGCCAATGCCACTTCCCTTCCAATCCCATTTATTTTATTATTTTAGAAAGAAAGCACCATGTAGCAASATGTTTATGAACAGCAGTAGTTTGCCCATGGCTGAGCAGTGGAACTAACTAAACTCAGTTAGGCAGGAACTGTCTATACATCATTATGCAGAACAGAGATTAGGAGCAGGGCTACAGAAACAGACCAGCAGGAAAAACAATGCTGCTTCCTCCAAAATAGAAGTCAGTGCAGTGACAACATACTCTGCAGTACCTAGGATGTGCCGATAGAGAGGTACAACCGCTGTTGACAATTGCCGCTTAGAGTATTAAAAAGTTTTTTAATTAAGTATTCAAGACTTGTTATAGGCCTTGAGATGCAAAATTGAGAGCACACTAATTTATCATCATTTTTCTCAGCTACATGTCTTGCATTAAGTCCCAGATGACAGTAGATCTTTCTGCTGTTGGACCACAGCATTTTTAATATGTGGCACCAGAGCCCTTACCCTGCTGCTTCCAGAAGGCTTCAAGATAGGAAAATCCATGCAGACAGCAGCATTTGTCCAACAGAGAAAAACACCACTTTCCATCACACCAGTTCAGAAGCACAGGGGAGCCCCTCGCCCTTGGCCACAGAAGCAACAGCTCCCCCAAAACAAACCAWGACCCTTTAAAATACTGGAAAGGCATCATGTTATTGTGACTAGCTTCTTAAGTAATCTTGAATCTTAGCTATAGTGGGTTCATTCTAGTAATAGATTTGTAGCAGAGTACCCAAACTGTCACTGTGAAGGAAAGTGAGCAGGTATAACCTCACAAATTCCAGACAACTCATTTAATTTAAGCCACATAAGACAAATGACTTTTTAACTAAAAAGAGTCTCTCCGTAAGAGCACACAATTCCTTGACAGTTTTGCAACGTGTGACAAAGTAGTAATATATCTAGTCTTTTCTTACTAGATGGGCCAATTTTGACAGACATCTAAGAAATGGCTCTATTTAAGTTAATTTGGAGATATACATATAAACTATAACCCAGCTGCCATGAGAAATGGACTGATTAAAGGCTCAGCCCTTCTGTGAATCTTCATATATCAGGTAATAATTCCGTGACAGTGTTACTCTCCTTAGTACAGAGAGACGAACATTACTTCTAACAACGCAAAACTGCCTTTGCCCATCTGGATTAAACGTGACAGACTGTGAGCTAACAGGCAACGCTGGAAAAGCAAACAAGTCGGTCCTTTGGGAACAGATGCACCTTTGCAGGATACTGCAGAAATAAAAGCTTCCCCCCACACACACGCTCTGGCTGCAAGTGACAGTTCAGGAAGCACAGATGAACTCCGGACACACGGAGATCTTCTCCCGGTCCAGCCTTGGACTGCTCCAGTTTTACCTCGCCCGCAAACACCCCCTCAACCTGTCCAGCCCACCCGCCCCAGGAGGCCCCCCAGGATCCCCTCCACAGCTCCCCAGAGCCCCCTGCACAGCGCCCCCAGCCCCTCTGGACCCCCCAAATTCTCACACATACACAGACCTCCCACAGCTCCCCAGA
>NW_020451287.1:173639-188185 GCF_003343035.1 Apteryx rowi
GCACCTGGGCCTGTATGTAGAGGGAGACGCCGTCGCGGGAGAGGCGGTGCGGCTCGAGCAGCCGCGCGCAGCGCAGCAGGTGCTCCTCGCCGGCCGACAGCTCCTCCGTGTCCGTGTGGTTGACGCCCAGCTCGTACTCCAGCACGGCGCGCCGCACGGCCCGCAGCCCCGCCTCGCCGCCCTCCTCGGCGGCGCTCAGCAGCTGCTTCACCTCCTCGAGCAGCGCCCGCGCCGCGTACTTGGAGCGGTACGGCTCCGTCTCGGGGTCCTTGCGCGACTCCACGGCCGACAGCGTCCGCGCGCTGCGGAACTTCTCGCGCACCGCCGCCCACCCGCCGCCCGCCGCCATCTTCCCTCCGCCGCCGCCGCCGCGCCGCCAGCCCGCACGCGCCCCGCCGCGTGACGCCCGCCGGCCAATCAGGCCGCAGCGCCGAGGGGGCGGGGCCGCCCTCGCCCCCTCCGAAACCCTCCGGTTTCCACCCGCGCTGCGGTTCCGCCCCCCCGGGGCCCCGCGGGGGCTGATGGGAAATAGCCGCCCGCCCGGGGACCTGCCGCGACGGCGCTCGAGGCACCAAGCGGCAGCCGCGGGCACTAGGGCCCCGCACCGCCTCGGCGCAGGCTCTAACGCCAGCCCGCCCCTTGCAGAAGCGGCTCTGAGAGACCCCGCCTCGACGGTTTTCGAAAGGAGCTTTTCAGAGCGCGTTTCTCACAGAGAGGCTGCCGAGGGAGCACTGCCCAAGGAGCGCTCGGCCTCCCTACAGCGCTATTCTCCCACCGCGCTGAGTTTCCAGTGCAAAGCTCGCCTGCCTCCGAGACGTACGGGCCATTTGGTTTAAGGGGGGGAAAACAGCAGCAGCTAGTTTGCCTTGCAAAAAGGGGGAAAAAAAAACACCTTCCAAAAAATTACTTTTGCCTCATTTCAGCAAATGAATGATTACTAGCCATCCTCAAAGAAAGGCTGCTTTATCAAGGAATAACGACAAAGAAGAATGTCCAATAGGTTTTTACTTTCGGATAAAAAGCCAGCTCAGTCCCATAGCTGTATCAGATGTTAATGAAATGATCTGTTAAAATTCTGTCCCTGGCTTCCATTCTTAAATCTGTTGTTCCTCCGGAAGCCGCTGTCGCCTTGTCTGCCATTTCCAAACCTGGAGGATCCGTGGCCTGCCTCGTGCGGGTACTCCTCCAGCTCAGGCAATTCCTTTGCTACAGACAGTTGCCAGCGCCTGGTGTCCTGCCACTGCTCCTGAAACACGAGCAGCGTAAGAGACCCATGAGCCCGCAGGCGCAAACGCGCCGGTGTGCCCAAGCTACCCTACATTGTGAAAGGCAAAGGCATTTCCAGATGAATCCCACCCTCGCCAAAATAGGTCAGCAGATCCCTCAGGGAGGCAAGCATCAATCTTAACCTTCAAAAAACCCCACACTTTGCAGTCCTGTGACAAAGGCTAGATAATCAAAGGGACGAGAGGGAGTAAAGACTACAGAGAACCGGTTAACTGTTGCTATTCTCAAATACACTAGGAAGGTCAAAACCCAGCGAGGCCAAAGTAGGTAGGATTTTCTTTAAGAAAACAATAAGGTAATAGGAGAACTAAAGGGACAAAGCCAGGCAGGACAGGTATTTTGTAAAGACTCTGCTGGTATTTCTGTGCAGTCTCCTTGTAAAATCACAAACTAGCCTGTGACAATGTAATCACCATGTATTTGACTAATATATCACCCCCCAAAGGCTCCAAAAGCAAATTCTGAACATAAAAACATACCTGTATGTGACTCAGTTCATCAACAGGGATATCGAAGCACACGCCCTATACATGAAAAAGACAGGCATTTGTTTTCCAAAAATATAAGAGAGACGCAAAACCAAAACTCCAGACAGGCAGCACCTGAAACATTGCTCATAAATGCTAGGAACAGAAACCAGAAGCAGCAGAATGCATGCTCTTTTGGGGGAAGCTTTTCACAAGCTGCAGAAAGAGCAGTTAAAACTCTAAAGCTCATGACAAAATACAGACCCAGATGCCGTGTGCTGCCAGCAGCACTGCCTGCAGTCAGCCTGCCTGTTCAAAGACAAGACAGGCTTCTGCAGCAGCACACGACCTCGGCAAGCACATCTGCACAGGACACAAACGCCAGACATGTCAAGAGCCAGGCTGACAATAAAGCGAATACTGCACTGATCAGGCCAGGCTGTCAGTCACGGCTCTGCTTTGCTGATGTCCTTTCAGCACAATGGCAGGCAGTGTTACTGTGAGTTTACAGTGAAAGAATAAAGGTTCCAACAACCACTTCTACTAAACACATTATTCTGATGTGCATCATTTAGGAGCAATGTCTTCATTCAAGCAAATGCCTTAACACTCAGCTAGCTTCAACGCATTTTTGTATAGTGTAAAAATAGCAGTTAAAGGGTGTCATGCGATACATTAGCATTTCATGTGAAGGAGAAATGAGATGGAGTAGGGATGGAGTGAGACAACATTTCCACACTGGAACTTCAGAACTCTCATCTCAGTCACTGCATAAAGTGACCGTGTACACACACACACAGACACAGACACATCCCTCCTTCCCCAAGGTTGTGCCATCTTACCATCTTCCCCTTGAGGAAACGCATTGCGGATATTTTAGCATCTACTTCTTCACCAAGCTGTTCTTTTAGTGCTCGCCAGGCATAGCTCATGGTACGCATCTCTATCGAGCACTGTAACACCATCGTCACAAAGCCCTTAAGGAGCAACAGAGAAATACATTTACAACAGAAGACTAAACTTGGTTGAACAGTCTGTAACCCATTAACTGTTATGAACTATGTAATAATTTGCAATTGTAATGCAGTACTTAATCCTAAGAAATCGGCTTCCCAGGAGTGAGGCAACTAAAAGCCTCCAAAGCAGCTGAAGATATCCATCCAACCTAAGAATGTCCATCAATATAAAGGCCAATAGCATTTCTGTATTTTAGCCAGAAGCAGAGTTCAGTACATTAAGAAAGTAATAGCTGGAAAAAAAGTARAGTTAAACTGATATGAGGAAGGACAGTCCAATCACCATAGTGTTTCCAAAACTGTTACCACACAGAAAATGGAAGAGTAGTACTTTTCCTTTAATGTCTTTCAAGTCAGATAATCACATGCTAGGCTTACTAGAAATATGCAGAAATAAAGATGCTTCCTGGGAAGGGAACTACAACAACAGCAAGAACCAAAGTATCAGCTTGTGAAATTTCATTAACTGAGGCCTCTTAGAGCAAAGTCTTCTCTCACCTACACCTTTGGAGCAATTCTTTTAACACTCATCATAAGAAAATTTACCAACTGACTTCAAGTTTCTCTGTTTCCTACAAAATGCCAGTACGATCTCATTTCAGTTAAGGAACTAGACACAAACTGGAAGTTGGAGACAACAGTTACTTGGAAACCACAGAACAAGATGCCACACTTGGACTGGACTCAAGTCGTCCATTTATCCGCTCTTGTGAACACAGATAAAACGTTACTTACCGCAGTTGAGTTGAGTAAGGAGCGCTGCTGAATGGAAGATGCCCCAGAAATATGAGCTAGAGCTGCAGCCAGGGCATCAATCGCCCCTTTTTCCTCTATTAGCTCTTGAGCTGACTGTCGGAAGTAGTCTACTGCAGAAGGAGGAACGGAATCCAAAAACCTAATGTTGAAAACAAAGGCTTGAGAGATCAGCATGCCAAAGGCCAGTGTGAAGTGCAGTCATGTACAAGACACAACAAACATTTCAGAAAATTTTCAAGACTATTTACCTCTAAAAACTTTGGATGTAATGTTAGCGCTTCAATTACCACTCATCTAACTCAACGCTTTCAAGGATGCTGAATACCCACTTACTTTGATTGTTAAACCAGGCCTCAAGGATGTGTGCAAAGCTGAGGACACACAAGACATTTGAGAGCTCTGATAACAACATTCAAGGGGAGGATCTAAAATATCAGCATTTTTAAGGCCATGCCCAAGGATCCACAAAAAAGTTGTCAGCAGATCTGAGAATCCCTTGCTTTTACTTCACAAGGAAGAGAAGTAAACCGCTACAACGCCACTACAGACTGAGGCAAGGCATTTCCTGCTCTCAGTAAAAGCTGATTAAATTGGTTATTTCTGGAAGAGGGAATGAGAACAARCTGGAAAACTGAGAACAGCTTTCTGTTTTCCAGCAGCTCTTGGATGCTATCTTTGGTATACCATCACCTCCCACCACTCCTACATACAGCATGGGGTGAACCCAACACCAAGCCCATGATCATCTTCAGACTGGCCAAATTTGCAGTAACTATAGTTTGAGAGCTCTGTCAATGCCATTTCTACCAATCAGGCAGCAAATGTAATTGGAGCTGTATGGAGTAAAAGAGGAGAACATCCCTGACAATAAAATCATACAAAAAAGCACAGGGTGGGGCTACAGCACACTCACTAGTGTAGTGCAACTCCTCATTATACTAAACGTTGCTCTTTAAACACTGCCACTGTGTCATCTGAGAGGAGGAGATCACCTTCCCCATATGACAGCAATTTCCTATTCTGCTACTGACAATTAATTTCTTCTGTTGTAAATGAAGGTTTATTTTTAGCAAGAATTTAGAAAACTATGTTCTGTGAAAAGGGTTCAAGAATGCACAGGTTTATTGCTATTATCTTATGAAAATTAATCTGTGTCTACATGTGAAGCAACTGACTTTTACAACACAGGCAAAGACCTGCTTGCCTACAGGCCTGACTCCTTAAAACTGCATTTATAATGTTGCTGGTAAGAGCTCTAGACAACTTTTAAGGAACTTACTTTTTGGCGTCACTACTTGAAGCTTTAATTATCTCTGTGGCAGAAGGAACACCTATACGCTTAAATGTAATCCCCTGAAATAAAAATAAATAAATAAATAAATAATAGCAGATAAAGTATTTTCAGCACTCTACAACTCAACCCTATCTGAGAAACATTTCTAAGACCTCTATTCACTTGGTGTTCACTAGAATACCAGCAGTCTTTATTCAAATGAAGTTAGTTTTAAGCTAGAATAAAGCCATTTTTTTGACTTTTTTTTTTTTTTTTTTTTTTTTTTTAAGTTCCTGCCTTTGTTAACCTGGAACCACTTTGTATCAATTAAAGCGCAGATTGTAATGAAAGGCATGGTCCCTTCCCTACATTCCTGTGACTACCTCTGTGCTGACACTAACAGAGTAGTGCCATCATGGGAAAACTCATGATAAATCAGAATGGGTCGATACAAAAAGCATTTATAAATGCTCACCTAAAATCAACATTTGCAGCCTGTCCATTTCCATACTGGACTCATGGAGCTACAAGCAGCCCACAGGTGCAAATTCTAAGAGAGCAGGAGTGAAATAATTTAATTAAACGTAGATCTAAGGTAGAACTCACCGCTTTGTGCTCCACCTGTCTCAGCAGGTCTTCTTCTCTTCTCTGATAGAAACAAATACAGATCCCAGTCCGGCCAGCTCGACCCGTGCGTCCAGAACGATGGATGTAGGAATCAACATCCTTCAGAAATTCAGATTAACACAAGAAAGTCTTATGTCAGTTAACACTGTTGATATTTACACAYTGTAAGAGAGAGAAAATACAACCTAATTCTAATTTAGAAGCCTAAAAAGTGATACATAAGGCTTCTATACCCAAACTTGTTACTACAAACACACCGCTGGAGATATGCTGTCTAGAGTTTAACAAACACTACTGATACACATTTTTGGAAGTAAAAAGATCCACTGAAGTTTCAAAAGAAGAAAAAGGTTACAGGAGTATTTTAGAACTGTTAGGAAACCCAGTCTAAACAATGTTCAGAAGGGATTCAGAAATACTGAAAGGATGTCAAAGCGAACTTAAGACTTTTCAGGGTAATGGAAAATAATCACTTTTACCTCAATTAGAGTTCAATATTTAAGAGCTTAACTGGAAAATTCTAGACATGCATTTACAGAAAATCCACTTCATTGGTAAATCAGAACATAATTCCAGTGAAAAAAAAAGCAATAACCCATTGTTCTGCCCCAAGAAAATAAATGACAATTTCAGTTTCCCTTAATGACTTACTTTTGGTGGTGAACACTGTACAACAAGGTCAACTTCAGGAATATCCAAACCACGGGCAGCTACGTTTGTTGCAATAAGAACTTCAAATGCACCATTTCTGAAGCCTTTTAATGTGATTTCTCTCTGTTTCTGTGGAATGTCACCATGCAATGACTGGGCATCCTGTCAATGAAACGAACCATTAAGATGTCATTTAACAGGAGAGTTTAATTCCAAAAGTGGGAAAACATTTTGCAACTAATAATACTTATGCAGATGATACCAAATGAATGCAGAACATCCTACTTCGGGGTTTGGTCCTTTTCTGGGCCAATAATACACAGCAGTAGTGGTTTTATAGAGATGTTATTATTTGTAATTAAACAGCAGACTGCGGAGTTTGCAGACAGCCATGCTGACAATGGCCTACTTTAGCTTTCCCTTCCACTGTAACAACTGGAAGTAACTTTACTTAAGCAATGGTTACAGAGAACTAATGAGAGACTTAGCTCCCTTCCCTGAAAAGCTTCACAGAAGCTGAAGCGAGGTTTTTAGGGCATAGCCAAACCCCAGTTGATCTGAACCACATTTATTTTTTATGGGACAGGAGGCAGAGCTCAAGAATTTGACAAGCAGAAAGGGCAGTCACAGGCTCAGAATTCAAACAAATAACAGGCTAAAGCAGAACTTACTAGCACAACGGAGTAACGCAGCATACTGACACAGAACACAAAGTCATTACTGGATTTAGTGCAGAAGCAGCAGGGCGAATAAAGATAGTTCCTGTAAGATTTTAACGTGGATGGTATATGATATTTATCAAATACTGAGCAAGATGTGCAGTTCCACCACTGCTCTTTTTCCATAGGCTTTTTTTGCTGTTTTTTTGTTGGAATTTTTTTTTTTAGAAGAGCGATATTCAATAAGTACAGAGAACCTACGCAGTGTATCACATGAGGTCTGAACAAACTATTAAATATCTTTCCAAGGGCAACAAGACATTCAGTTCTACTGTATTAGGTGGGTTATCCTGAATATTGACTGTTCAAAGGATAAATGTTGCCAAGAGACAGGAATCCAAAGAGCCCGCTAATATGAGATGAAACATGCACATCGTACTAGTTCCTGTTTCTCAACAGTATTATTATTTTCCGGTTGTTCAGTGTAAGCTGTGTATTTTCCTTTGATCCTGTTCTGCATGATTTTACAGCCAAAGGAATAATTTCACAATCACAGTCGAGAGCATATTTTAATCGCAAAACTCCACTTTTAGGCACAGCTTTCAGAAGTCTTAATTAAAAAAATAAGTAAAAAAGAAGACAGACAAACACCTTCATCCATGTGGCTGCAACCTCCTACTCCTTCCAGGACATTCAAACCTGAACACCCACAACTGCAGCTCTCCATTTGGACCCCAGTACCTGTTTGAGCGAAGCATTCAAAGCCAGTTCATTTGCTTCCTTTTTGGTCTCGCAAAAGACAATGGTTCTCCCGTGGCTGCCACTGTAGACTTGAATGATATCGCCAAGAACCGCTGCTCTCTGAGACCAGCGACACTGGATAGCCAAGTGCTGTTTGGGAAAGAAAGAAGATAAGCTTCTATGGTAAATTTAAGCCATGCACAGGACAGAAACTAAAGTCAGGTCGTGGGGGGTGGGGGGAACAGTTGTAAAATATATCTAAAAACATTAATTGCAAACTACTGCCCTTGGTGAAAGCTTTTCTTTAAAAACTCATCTGTCAATCGAGAAAATCCACTTCACACCCGCATTTGGAAAGTCAGATGCAGAAGCCGTGTCACTCGGACCATATCCTCCCAGGACCTGCACTGCTTTACAGCAGAATCACTCACTTCCACAGTTGTGGCAGTCCTTTGAGTCTTCTTTCCAACCAGGTCAATTTGTTCATATTCATCTTTCATGTATTTTTTCGCTACATCATATACCCAACGTGGACAAGTTGCAGAAAACAGCAGCGTCTGGGGGTTGTCCTCAGAACCTGGAAGGAAAGGCCATCACTATCAATCATCGCCAACTGCAGCACGAAAACTTGGAAGTAACAGAAACGTTTTTACTACTCTTTACACATCAAAAGCAAAATTAACAGTAATTTGAACTGGACCGAGCTGAATCCTTCACTCTGCCTGAAGAGAAATGCAAGATACATTTCTAGATCTTCAGCTAAATAAGTTTTGGATCGTGCCTGAAGTCCTTTTACACACCTGAAAGGACTCTGGCTCAATCTCTCCATGCTCTGTGTTCCAACACTAACTAGCAGCTGTAAATTGTGCAGCTGCATGCAAAAGAAAAAGGCAGGCCACAAAGTATACTTTCCAAATCCTGGGGAAGAATTAGAAAACACGATGGACTACTCCACCTTCAACCCTCTGTCCTTTCTTCATTTTCATCCTAGACAGAAATTCTCTAACAAAAATGGGAGTAGAAAGAATCCTGACTGGTTTATCACTTTTTATAGCATGAGCACAGTACATTTAATTTTAGAGTGTTACACGGAGATGATGTATCACCCCAGGTAAGAATAGTTTAATAAACAGTACCGTTTTTAAAAAAATGTAGCCTATTTCCACAGCTCCTCAGGATCAAACAAACACACATTGCAAAAGAGAGAGCGCTTATTATTCCCTAGCATTTATTTTCCAGTTATGAAGAACACAGAACTTTCAAGATTGAATATTATAACTCTTCCAAAACCTATGCAGATTTCACTTTTTAGTAGAATATCTACACTTTTTCACTGTCCAAAGACCAGCTCTGCAGAAACATGGAGAACCTAACAGTCTCTTCACTAAGTAATGATATAAGTGGCTGTACTAGGTCAAACAGAAGGYCCATCAAGCTCATACCCTCTTCCTAACAGCAGTCAAGCGTATTTAAGATGTGGAGAAATTGCCAGTTGCCAGCTTTCTGTGGCTTAGGGACTTCCAGAGCCAGAAGTGCTCTGGAAGAATTGCTTTTAGTAGTCCTTGATATTTCTACTTCCATTAATTCATCAAGTCACTTTTTGAAACTTTTGGCATTAGTACAATGTGAAAGGAATTTCACAACATTATGAGAATAACAACCTCCTTCTGTTCTGAAGGAACACTGAATGCCCACTACATCAGAAAAGAGCAAATATTTCCTAGTCATCCTCTTTGTGTGAATGTCAGTGCACAGACTCATGGTATTCTAATCATACTCCCAGTCACCTCTTCTAGGATGAAGAACAAGAACATTAGAGTTTTTTTTTTCCCTCCCTTCCAGAGATGCCATTCCAGCCCTCTGTCCATCTGTCACCTTCCTCTCAACCTTCTCCAGTTTTAATTTACCCTTTTCTGAGATCGGATACTAGCACTGCACAAAGGACTCAGTGGGGATGCACAAGCAGTTTTCAGAGTGGCATAATTCTGTTTTCTACATTGTCCCCTATTCCTTTCCTGATGCCAGAATTTACCTTTTTTATAAGCAAATCCTAAGATTTCTTCTACTTGTTCAGCAAAGCCCATGTCCAACATGTGATCAACTTCATCCAAAACAACATGCTTTACAGTAGAAAGATCCAGCTTGCTATTTTGAATGTGGTCTTTGATCCGTCCTGGAGTTCCCACTAAAACATCAATGCCACTTTTGAGGAGATCAACTGGAAGACAGAAAGGCAAGGACTGTGTCAATATGCTAAGAGACAACAAGGCTGGTAAAATGCTCCCAGGACAGAGTAACACTTCTAATTTTACAACAAAAAAGCTATTGTCCTTCACTTTCACCTCTAAATAAAGGACTAAGTCCAGTTTGGGTAACAAACAAGCGAGTCCAGCAGTGGTCCAAGCTATTCTGTCAGGAATATTAGCTAAACTACAAGCAAGGACACTGCAAGATACTTCGAATTCCAAGCGGCAATCAGCTGCATTAGAAAACTCCAGAGCTTTATCACAGAAAAAGTTTCAATTTTCCAGATAAATTCTTTCTTTTTCACATCTACCTGTAGACAGAGAAGGACACACTCACATACAGAGTTCTCTTTTTCCCTGGACAGTCATCTAGTCTCAGTATATGTTCACTCACAAAACACATCCATTAAAAAAAAAAACACACACACACAAAAAAACACAAAAAACAAGAGAATCAGTCACTTTGCAGATCTACAACCGTTCTTTTGAACAGAGATTTACTGGAACTAAAATAATTCAATCCAGGCTGTGCGTTTCCTTTAAAAACAATGCCACAAATCCTGACTGAAGTGAAACTCTGAGGGAATAAAAGCCAGTTTTATTCCTGGAATGCTTTTGGAGAATGTCAACTCAGACCCAGCAGTAACTCCTTAGGGTTTACTTACACTGAGCTTTATACGGCGTTCCTCCATAAAAGCAAGCCACTGAAAGTTTCCTTGTGAGATTCTGGAAATCTCTGGCTACCTGAATGGCCAGTTCCCTGGTTGGAACAAGAACCAGCACCTGGAGAGAGTGAGGAGAGACAGAAATACAGCTGTGCTCACGAGGGAGTGAGGAGGAGAGGCTTTACTTCACGTCAAACAGGGGAGCAGCGCTGCAGAACTGCCCTGGGTTTTTGCCTGTCCCTTTCAGTTCTTGTCAGTTTGCAATCCCATTTTATACCCTGGTTGCAGAGGGACCCAAGCAGCCCCCCATCGCAGTAACACTTCCCACCACCTGGAACCTGCACATCACAGCCCCATAGCTAGCGAGAGCAAACAGAACAGTGCTGCAGACAGCTGAGATGCAGAACAGAGATGGATTTTCTTAACTCTAATGCCAGATAAAACAGAAGCTTCAGGAACACTACTAAGGACAATGAAAGTGCAGTTCAGTGTTAAAGAACAGGAAGAATCACTAAACAGTTTGGAGTAGCAAGATCTGAAAAGACATACAGCGTGAAGCACTCCAGGCATGCATCCTCCTTCTCCACCTAGCTGCCCTCCTCCAATGCATTTCCTTCCCCTTCCTCCCCCCCCCGTTCTCTTTTAAGAACAAAATGATAAATTAACAGCTGTCTTGTTTCCTAGCAATCTTTCAGACACTAATATTAACTTTAGAAACAACACAACTTTAAGAYAGAAGGACGGAATGGGGAGCAAATCTGCAGACGCAACACAGTTTGCCAGTATAATGACAAATATACACACTTCAGTGGTGTAAGAATCTGGTATCTGATCAGTTTGATCTCATACTTCAGCCAAAATGTAAACACCACTTGCATCCACTAAGTTGAGTCATTCAGGCATGGTGGTGGAGGGTGAAAAAACCCAAATCAAAGCCTCCACCACCATTCCATCACCACGACATTTATAGCCTCAGGTCACTGTGGTTGTTTCTGACAAGTCCGGCTGACTCAACCGCTCCATGATGGGAGGCAGGAGATCAAACCCTGAAGCCACATGCTAACTTCCTGCAGATACCAGTCTGACACCAGCTACTACTACAGCGCCCTGGTCGTTCTCCTAAACGTGGTCACAAGAAACCCTACATGTGAAACCTGCTATCACTGGGATGCTGCAAAACCTTTGTAACATTGTAGCTCCCTATCTGGGGGAACGTGTTCAGCACTACAAACAGCAATCAAGGGGAAAGAAATCCCAAGCAAAGTCCCTAATGCAATTATAAAAGCACTTTAAAACCACCATATTCAAAGGTTTTGTTGTTAACCCTTAAGTGCGTATGTTACTTTTGGTGCACGGCCTCTTCTCCCATCATGTGAGACGCTCTGAAGTTTTTCAACCAGTGGAATAGCAAAAGAAAAGGTCTTCCCGGTTCCCGTTCGAGCTTGAGCAATTAGGTCTTTGCCGTTGTATATGGGCTGAAAAGTCTTCACTTGCACAGGGAACAGGTATTTTACACCTCGAGCTGCAAGATAATCCAGAAAGGTTTCATGAAAGGGTGCTAAATCCTCTGCAAGCTAAACAAACAATTAAAAGTCCTCATATATAACTAGCGCAAGTATGTAAGGCACATCATGTGAAATCCTGTACAGAACAGCAGGTGCAAGTTAGAAAAAATACTCACCAGTTTGTTTTCACTCCTACTGTGGGTCAGAAAGTATTCCCCCAAACACACAACTGAGTACTCACAATGAAATACAGCTTTCCCTCCCCCTCGCCCCCAAGTTTGGCATAAAACAGAAGAGGAAAAAAGTTTTTTTTCTGAAACAACTCAAAATTGTTATAGTTTGGTTTTGGGGGCAGGGGAGGAGGTCAGCATGTTTAAGACATTTTAAAACTTAGAAAAGAGAGATTTTACACAATGCAAGCAAAATAATCCATCCAAGTGAAACTTCTGAGCAAGAAAAATGTAAAGCAATATATAGAATTTTGTCTGAGGAACAAGAATTGTATAACTTCCCAATATACAGAGCAATGAAAACCCTACAGTGGTTACTTTCACAAACAAAACTAATCTAGAAGAGAGATGAAAATGCCAGAAGTATGAGAATAATCGGAGACAACCTGCTCACAGGAGCCAAATAATCCTCATATATGAAACACAGCTTAGTGATGGCACTAGAAATTGAACAAATCAGAAACTCTGCTCCTACTAGTAACAGCAGGTTCTTTGAATGGCTCATGTGCATATTCTTACCCCATAATAAATACAAGATGATTTAGGCCAATTTACCCTTGGCTTCACTCTGCTTGTATGGTTAACAGTGCAGTGCAATTCTGGACAAACATCTCTATAAATTTATTTTGCTACATTAACTTACCTTTGAGAAGGTTGATGGTGTTTTGGGAAAGAGGAAAGTTGGAGAAGGCGCCTTCTCTTGCTTCTTCTGTCAGCTCCTAACAGAATAAAACAAAACAACTTATTAGTCCTGAAAGATCAAATAGCTTACCCTACATCGCTGCACTCAGCACCCGCAGAAGCACAGCTGTGCACGTGCTCTATCACCAGTTTCAGCAGCTATCTCCTATTTCAAGAAAAAGGAAACCTTTACGATGAAGGCACTTCACAAACAAAAACATCATCAGAGCATAAGGAGGTAACTTTAATCCAGCAACTTTGTTTTAGAGGACAAAAAACAGTGATGCAGGCTGCACCAGTCATAGCGTAACACAGATTCCCACAGGGGAGCTCTGTTTTTACACTAGTCTGAACTCTGCGCTGCCAGAGCTTCCGGCCCTTGTTACTTGCACTGACTTGTTCCAGCCATCCTACTGCTGCCTCATCTCTGAGTCAGATGTATTTCCATGGGTCTTAAACCCATGGCAAATGAACGGGAACAACTGCCCCTTCTGTTCGACAGCATCTCATCCTAGCATGCACATATGCTTGGCAAGTTAGGAAAGAGGAACTGTTTGCTAGAAATCCTAACTGGACTCCACTGAGATTATTAGAACACTGTTTTTCATAGCAAAATATATCTGGTGCCAGAATTCACTATGCAAAGCAGAAATTTTCTGGTAAACAGAACCTTCTCAGTGCATCGCACAAGTAACTTTTGAACTTTGCACAGAGCTACCATTAGATACTTAAAACTCACTATTTAGCTTCTACTTCAAAGACCAGAGAGATCACATCATTATACCCAATATACAAAAAGCACTCTCCTGATTCACGTTTCCAACTCAAATGCAACAGAGGAAACTACTCATACAAGGCCTTATACAGAGGATGGACAAGCTACGGGGCCTCTCCCACACGTGTTCAAGGCTAAGGGGCTCTAGAAGCTCCAAATCTGGGCAGGGAGGTTTCCCGGAGCAGGATGCAGAGGAGAGCCACTAGCTTCCTTTCTAGGGCACCTTTGCAAATACTTCTTTAAAGAGCCTGCTGGGAGAGAAAGCAGAGTCACCGCACAAAGTGCTCCGGGTTCCTGACACGGTGACGGCCCAGGCCATCAGGGAGAAACCCCCGCGCTGCAGGACAAGCGGCTACATGAGGATCAGCTAACGCATTAAAAACCGCTCCCAACTGCCTGGCATTTACGGCAAGGCACGAAGCAGCACAGGAGAGCAGGGACGGCCAGCACGTGCTGCTCCACGCGCTGCTGTAACTTAGTCACCCGCCTGCAGCTTGGGCGGCAAAGGGCGAGACAGGGCTTCCTTCCGCTGATGCCCAGCGCTCCTCCGCTCAGAATTAATGGGGAGCAGCGGAAAACGCTGCCCACGACCGTGACCTAGCGCTACGGCAGGCCCCGCACTGCAGGCTTACACAGCAGCACGTTCATTAGTGCCATGACTTAAGACAAGGGCTCCGCGGGCAGAAGCGTCGCTACCTCCTCCGCGTCGCCGTGGCCCTGGCCCTTCGGGGGGGCCCCGCCGTTGCTGAGGGCAGACTCCGCCTTCGCCGCACGCTGCGCGCCGCTCGGGTCGCCCCCAGCCTCGCCGTCGTGCTTCGCCTTGCTTTTTTTGGTCTTTTTGGGCTTGGGCGGCCCCACGCCGTCCTCGCCCAGGCCGCTCTCCTCCGGCTGCGGCTGCTCGTCCCCGTCCTCGGCCGCGCCGCGCCGCTTCAGCTTGCCGCGGCGCTTGAGCTTCTTCTCTTGGCTC
>NW_020451287.1:188755-204327 GCF_003343035.1 Apteryx rowi
CAAACGCGTGCGCCGCCCCCCGCTCCCGCCCCAAAGCGCTCCTGAAAGAGCACGGCCCGCGCACCAGCGAACGTGTAAAATAATATTTATTTTGTTTTTTTGGAAAATGTACAGGGACCAACCGGCAGTTAAGGTCTATACATTATACAGGGAGCCAGGCTACGGTTTTTCAATGCAACAGCCATATTCTGCAGTGAGGGCTTAGGTGTGACACACAGCTGAGATGACAACACAAGAAAGAAGGGAAACTTGCTTTGCCTTTTTTTTCTTCCCTTTTTTGAAGTGAACAGGATCTTGCTTATGACCAAAGTAGTACTGAGAGGAAAAAAAAAAAATCTGAATGACAGATTTTTTTCCAAAGTGGTACAAACATACAGGAACAGACTATTTGAATGTGATATAAAATACTTCAGTCCCATTTTTCTACTCCCGCTTTGTTGAAGTTAGCGATCAAACGCTCTGTCAAAACTTCGCTTCTGGCCTCTGCTTCTGAATCTGTTTCTACCAGAACCGCCGCGCCGTCCGTTCCTGGAGCTCGAGAAACTCCTGCCACTGCCTCCTGCTCCTCCTCGCTGCGATTCCAACAGCTCGGGTAACTCGGTCGCAACACACAAGCGCCATTGTTTTGAATCTTCCCATCTTCCCTGTTAAAACAAAGTCACACAGATCACGTTAAATTCCAGGAACACAAATACAGTATATTTCATAATTATTAAATTGGCTCGACTGAACAATCAAGGAAAAATTGTTAGCAAAAGCACGGTATCTAAGTTTCTAACTAGACTGCTCAACACAGGTTTCAAGATGTTAAGAATAAAAGCTCCACACTTTTCCATTGATAGGAGTGCAGCTGCAGTTCCCACTGATCCTCCAACACCCCACCTCACCCCAACCCTCAATTAACCTCCAATCCGGACCAAAAAATTGTTTCAGGAGTGAACAAATGCTAGGGCACGAGGGTATGGAGATGCGCTAAGGGAATAATACCTGAAGGAAAGATCAGAAGGAAGTCTAGGGAATTTTGGCATACAAATACTAATTCTGCCAAAGGAAAAATCTCATCTGGAGTTCACTTTTCTGTGCAGGGAATTCTGGGTGAAGAGAATGGCAACATGGAGAAAAGCTCTCTTAAGTGTAATGAAGCACATGTCTACAAAAATCAATCCCGCAGCAGTAACAAGGATGGGGAGTTCACACCACCACTCTTCCCAGTGGAAAGTCTCAAGCTACAGATTTTTGAAGATTGGGGGAATATTTTAAATGATCAGTGTATGCTTGTTCTGATCTTCTGTTCCTTCATTTGGCATCCCTTTCGGCCACTATAAAATCAGGATACAGGCTAGATAAAATCTTCAGCCTGACCCAGTCAAACCAGTTTCATCTAGTCTGCTGTAACCAGAAACTTAAGGAAGTACCTCTATTTCCTTTTGGTCTGCTGCAGGAATATCAAAGCACACACCCTAAAGAGAGAGAATAATTTTAATTGATTCAAATCTCACCTTTCTAACTGATTACAACTAGGAAAAAAAAAAAAAACACAACAAGCTAGAAACCTACGTACTAAAACAAAGTTTTGCATTTCAAACTGGTAAGACAAGTGATTAGTATTAAGTCAAAGACACAACATACTTTGAAATCTTTGTACACAGTTTCATCAGTGTCTCACAAAACATTGATACTTGCACTTCTTTATTGTTTTCTCAAATATATATGTATTTTTTTCCTTACTCTGCATAGACAGCACTTCCAAGTTGTATTTCCTTGCTATTTAACAAGCTTATAACCCTTTCCGTCCTGAACTGTAGTCCACTGGCTTGTGCATTACTCATTTTGTAAATTCTTTCAAATCAGAAGTTTGGATACAGAGTTGCAGCTTTGTGATATGGAAAACTGTCTGTAGTGTTCCCCACACCAAATATAGAAAAATGCTTTGAACAGAGACAGAAGCAAGGGAATAAGAGAAGTCTTATCAATGAAGCCAATATCAAATAGCAAGTGAGAAGGACACACTTTAAAAGGAAGCTTTAGAGACACAGAGATAGTAAAATGGTTCGCTGGCATAAAGAATGTCCTTTAAGTCAAATTTAAAATCAGAAATGTCTTGACAAGAAACTTGGTAGACTACATATGAAATTCATAAGGCGAGATGTGTAGGTCAACTTTTACAAAGGTGGAATGTAGAAGAGTATACACAAGGCACCTAAGTCAAGATTTTAAGAAACATCTTAAAACTGCTGTTTAAAACATTTACAATCATACAACTTTGTTCTAAGGCTAGAAAGAAGCCTTAGAATATATGTATTCATAACATACACATGCATCTGCTGCCTGCAAAGAAATTGAAGATTTGTTTTATAATCTGCTTGCTCCTTTTAAATTATTTTAAGTAAAGTAAATAATGTTGCAACGTTGTGAGAAAGTAAACTGCAAGACTTCATAGGAAGGGAAGGTGGCTTTATTAAAAACAAAACAAAACACCAATTTCACTCACAGACTCATATCCAAGTACCAAGATGCATCCAAGCAGTCTGTCTAGCATTGAGGCACCAGGATGCATACACCCATTTGCTCTGACCAGAATTCCTTGCCATGCTGTTTTGAAAGTATCTTTTGCATCTTTTAGGAGCTGACAGTGATTATGAACTTGTTTATCTCCACCCTATCCCACCTCTGCAAGTCATTAGGACCATCATTCTCCTTCCTTAGCTGGATGTCTTAAGGCTCCAATGTTCATCTTCCCACATTGTTTCTTAATGGCTAGAGCCTGCAGTCCTTTGCTTTAGTTGGGGTGTAGGCTGCCCCTTGTTTTAGGCTCTCTTATTTTTCCAGATTTGTGCATGTATGTGGTATTGCTTGTAGAGGTGCTGCACTTTTGATGATTTGCTAATCTAGGTGCCATCAACACTCATCCTTCTTTCATCTCCCTCTTTTTGGTACTTCCAAAACCCTTACATTCAACCTCCATTCATACCAATCTTAACGCTGCTATTACAAATCACTACATGAAAGTTCATTCAACATCTGTCTCTGAAGTGTTCTCACAACATTTTTTCAAACAGTTCTGAGGTCTTTTTAGTTTGACTATTGCCCTCTCCCCACCCCCACATAAATCATAGGGAAAAAAAAGGGGAGGGGGGATCCAAACTGACTAGTTATCATTTACCAAGTGTTTGTGTAGAGATCTGTAACAGAAACTTTAACTTAGATATTAACAAAAATGTAGGGGTGTATGAAAGCACCAGAAAAATAATAGCACAAGAAGAGATAAAAGAATGGCATGTGTTGACAGCACCTAAATTAGTAAGTCATGAAGACCACAGTATCTCTCTGTGCAGCTTCTCAACACACCCAGATCAAGAAAACAAAAACTACACCCAGAAAAGCAGAAAGAGCAAACAAATCGGCAATATTGTCTAATAACTCACAGAAGTAGAACATAATAAAAAGGCAAAAGATCACTGTCAACTCCTTAAGGGTACAGAAGGCACAGTACATGTTTGCTAAAGAACCCAGGAGACATGAGGAGGACTCAACAGGCAGCATCCCTTGTCCTCTGTGTCACCACAAATCATCCCAGACAGACTGCTTGATCATGCATGTTCTCATCCTTGTGAAAATGTACGTGAAGTCCAAGAGAAAAGGGTGAATTAGTTTTGTTAAAATAACTGCCTCGCATTGAGTTTTGCTACAGTGGTTGTAACAATTTCATCTACGCAGACCAAAAATAATTTTCTGATCTTTCAGTTTTAGGTGGCAGAAATGACAGACATGCGTTATCAGAACTGACAGTGTCTTAAGAAATCCTGTTCTACATTTAACCATAAAGGTACAGCATAAACAGTTCACACCTTTTACCCATATAGTTAGCCCTACAGAGACTTTCACAGTTACACTGCGTTGTACTTCCTCCTTAACATGCCAGTGGAGCAGAGCCCTACATCCCTGAGATGACCACTAATAAAATAATTAGGCCCATCCTTCTGCCAGAGAATCAGGCCCTTGTCAACAGGGCCTTGAATGGGGAGAAAATAGGCCACAAATCTCTCTCCTGATATTTGCTGAGAAAAGGCTACAAGAGCATACAGCAGCAAAGATGCAAAAAAGCTTACCATTCTTCCCTTGATGAAACACATTCTGTTCACCTTCCTATCGATATCATCGCCCAGCTGCTCTCGCAGACTTCGCCAAGCATAGCTCATATTGTTTATTTCTTCAGAGCAGCGTAGTATCATTGTAACAAATCCCTAAAGAGTAAGAAATTTTCTTACATTTCATTCAGTCAGAGGTTCAATTCATCTACCAGGCATGAGAAACCTGCTTATTCACAGGTTATAAACCAAGTTTTTAAAATGGCTACTGTTAGAGTGGTTATAAATGTACTTGTTCTCCCATATTTCTGCTTTTAACTAAAAAAGTAGTTCTTTGTGGCTTAACTACAGTTCCCATAAACAAAATCATAAGGAGATAAATAATTAAAGTAGAGTGGTTTTTTTTCAAATTCCAGACAAATGTTAAGCTAAACACTTACAGCATCTGAGTTGAGCAGGGAGCGCTGTTCAATGGAAGTAGCGCCTGAAATATGGGCTAGAGCTGCAGCCAGGGCATTAACTGGCCCCTTCTCTTGTATTAGCCACCGAGCAGATTCTTTGAAATACTCAATAGCAGTTTGAGGAACAGAATCCAGACACCTAAGTATTTAAAGCAAAAAGACTGCTAGACAAGGAAAAAAATTTACACAGTGGTATTTAGTGGACTCTGGAACAGAAGAAAAACCAGCAATCTAAGACGTTAATAGAGATCAGTTATTGATTGATATCACCACTCTCACAGAGAGACGGCCATAAGCAATTCAAACAGCCATTTTGAATTAGAAAGATAAGAAGATATGATAGGGCTTAAGTCACTGAACATACCTGATGGCATCTTTGCTGGAAGCTTTTATTATATCTGTAGCAGTAGGAACACCAACACGCTTAAATGTAATGCCCTGAAATTTATAATGAAATGCAGATGAAAGTTACAGACCATAAATAATTGAGTTCTGAAAGAAATATTGTTCGTTTCCAATGAAACAAGCATTTAAACCTTACATTTTTCTTGGGCTTTTCACGTTTTAAATCCCTACATTTGCTAGTGAAAATTACAAGGTTAAGCTCACAGGAAAATCAGTAACACTTAAAAGCATTTAATGTACATAGGTCATTTTAAATGATCCAGTAGCCTTGAACTCAAATGAATAGAAACCACATTGACTATTCCAGAAAAAAAGGCCTATATACTCTACAGAGTATTATAAATCCAAGTAAATCAGATTAAAATTAAAGTACATGTTACACAGCCTTTCTAAATCCAAGTCTCCTGAATTTTACATGCCTCAGACTAAACCATCTCATCCCAACTGAATGTTTAATCAGTGAGAAAGCTATCGTATGGGACAGCCAAAGTGTATAAATCGGAGTAACAGTTCTCAGTAAAGCTACAAATATGCAGATCACTGAGCACGTGATAAGCCAGGGTGAACAGTAAACTGAAATCCATCTAGCTTCTTTTTCATTTCCACAGGTACAATCTCGCTGGCATTTGCTGAAAAAGTGTGGGTAGGAGAATCGATAGTGTGCTGCCTGCTCCACAGTAAATGGCTATGTACCCGAACTCTCCAAGATAAACTGAGCCTCAAGTGGATGCTTTTATAAGGTATATTCCATAACGAAACTATTGAACAAAATAAGACATGAAGATTTTATATGCTACGCTATCACATTACATTTGAGTGCTCATGACTAGAAGAAAACTATACTTTACCGCTTTTTGCTCCACGTATCTTAATTGATTTTCTTCCTTTCGCTGATAAAAACAGATACAGATCCCAGTTCGGCCAGCTCGACCTGTGCGTCCAGAACGATGGATGTAGGACTCCACATCCTTCAAAATAAATAACCTTATGCTTTATCCAGTTATATCAGTTCATTCAAAGTTAGGTTCATAACTTAATAGAAGCTGTTCTAGTTAAGCCCAAACAACGCTCAATAATTGCACCTGAGAAGTTAGAGAAACAGTGGTTTTTTTAATTTAAAGTCAGAAGAGTAAGCTTTTCCATAACCCTCTAAAAAGTATGGTTTGAAAGCCAGAATCATGAGTATGGGTCAACTAAGCCTTGTTTTGGCATCACCACAGGGAACCTGAGAAACCTTTTGAGTGTGTATACCTCTATACAGGGCCACTCATGGCTCCTGCATGTCAACCTGAGCAACATGGTTTCTGAGACATTATTAGTGAATTCACTGAAACTTCAGCCAATGTTCTCACTGTTGAGGCCTCCTCCTCACACATGTCCCTACTTAGTGAGTCATTCTTGCAAGACATATATAGCCTTTCTCCCCCGCCTCCCTGCTTCCAGACTTGCAATAACCATATATGGCCTTGAAGGGAGATGCTTTAGACAGCTTTGAAAGCCAACCAAAACCTTTTGATACTGTCAAAAGTATTATCTGAAGACATTTTAAAAAAGACCATCTTCAAACGTACTATGGACTGATGCACTCTTAAGATATCAGCTAAGAAACTGCATCTGTATATCAGGATATTTCTTACTATTAAATGCAATGCTCATAAACTGTGTGTGGTGAACACCATTGCTTGGTAACATTTACTACTTGAAAACAAGACGATAACTTATACTACAAAACACCCAACATACCCATCTCCTACCTTTGGTGGCGAACCTTGCACAACCAGGTCAACTTCAGGGATATCCAAACCACGGGCAGCTACGTTTGTTGCAACCAGAACTTTAAATGCACCATTTCTAAAGCCTTTCAGTGTTATCTCCCTTTGCTTTTGAGGAATGTCACCATGCAATGACTGGCAATCCTGAAAAAACAATATTATTACAGGACTGTACCAAAATCCAAAATAATACTCCATTTTATGGTCACTTCTGGGTACAATATCATGGTATACAATAGCTATCATATGGCAAGATAGAAGAGAACTGAATTATCAGAATTTATATTTTAGGTGTCTTGCAATATTTACTCAGTGCTTCTTATTCATATACCTCAAAGACCTTTAACAATGTAAGGAAAGCAGAATAGCAACGCATGTCATAGGCCACAGTAATTAGAGATGGATATAACATCTGCGTCCCAGCTTTCAGTCCGTGCCCTCTGTGCCAGACTGAGGTTGTTTCCAAATAGGCATCTCTGACAGAATGTCCTCAGGCCTTCACAATATTCAATTTTACACCTTTTCCAAAATAGTGTTACCTCTTACTCCCCTTTAATATAATCAATTTCCCAATTAAAGATCAAAAATAGAAGCGGTCTTTAAAAAAATWAATAAATTACAGTTTCAAAGATTTTTTTAAAAATCCAAATATTCTGAAAGTCCTTCCATATCACAGCAATCACACGTACAAAGACCAAAACATACAAATTAAAATCACTTTTTCTCCACTTCACATTTGACAATATTTTACCTATAGTTTGTTTCCATGCTTTTCACACGTAAACAGAGTGATTTAAAAAATACTAACACAATGTTAGGATCACTACAGAGTTCAAAAAAATCATTTTCAGACAGTTTTAGATTAATGTCACCTGAGAGAGGGAATAGGCATATATTCCGTTAGCAAGCATTAAAATGCTAATCAGAAACATCTAAGTAATTTCCTTCTCTTACCTGCCATGATCAGAGTTCTGCATTGCCTATGCAAGATTTGATATCACTAACGCCACCAGTAACGCAGGATAAGGCTCCACGCTCAGGTTTAGCTGTTAGTGAGGTCATCTAGGAGTGTGGGAGAAACACTCCTGAACACAGCTGTGGCAGATGAAAAAGCTTCTCCTTTCCCTAGGAACACAATGCTACACTGCTTTCCAGACATAAGGTAACCCATCTCCTCCATGAAAACACATACAAAAGAAGAAGTTGCTGTGATACCACCACCATAAAGGAGCACGCAGCACCAGTGTCGCAAAGCATCTTAGACATTGCCACACCACTACATCAACTAGTTATCTTCTACCAGGGTTAAAGAATGCTGTAGCAAAAATCTCTGGCATAAACTAAAGACCATTCACAAGAGTTGACAGACCAAATTATTTCTATATATACACCTTTAAACTCTTCCTAAAAGCTAATAAGCATCTTAATGAAACACAGATATAGCCTGAAACCATTAATGTCAGTCTTGTAGCTCTGTAACTGCTATTCGAGTACCAAGACCTGTTATTCTAGTAGCTCTCAAATCTTCTTCTTACCGTATTTTAACCCAAGAGAGTGCTTTCTGAAGGATAAATTAATTTGCAACTGTTTCATTTAATGTCAATGAGACCTTTTTCTCTTAAAAAAATAAAATAAAATAAAAAAATCCTATATAGCCCAGTATCTATTAGTGCAGCCCAGTCTTGAAGACTATAATGCTATAAACTTTCAACCATTTTTTTTTAGGGTTCTTCTGGCATTTAAAAGTTTTGAAACCATCAGGCTACCTGCAAAAACGTACATTATCCGCTTTGAAAGTCACTCTTTCAAACTCCACAAAGGTCTGATATCAACATAGGGTTGATATATCTGTGACAGGCTTTGTTATCCAATACAGAAGATTAAATACCTGTTTGATTGAAGCATTCAGAGCCAGCTCATTCGCCTCCTTTTTGGTCTCGCAAAAGACAATGGTCCTCCCGTGGCTGCCACTGTAGACCTGAATGACATCCCCAATAACTGCAGCTCTCTGAGACCAGTGACACTCAATAGCCAAATGCTGTGGAGAAGAATTCCAGTGTTTAGCTTACATAAAAACACGAGATTCTCTTTCAATATATTTGAAACTGTAAAATCCACAAATACTAAAGAGTTCTGGAGTTTCTTGAGGGACAAAACATGCTAACTCACACTCCTGCAACTTGCAGAATCCATAAGGCCTGTATGTTCACCACGATTAGCCTAACACTAAGCAAAATAACTACAGTAAGAGGAAAAAAAGGTGACAGTATACATATCACCTCTGTAAAGCAAGGAAAAAACAGGAGATGACCTACTATTTCTCTGGAGGACAATCAAGAGTGTAGAATTTACCATATTTCTATTAACTACAGCTTTATGTCAGATAAAGCGATACAAATGAACACAGTGCCTTACAAGTTCTTTGCAAACTCAAGATTAACAGTCTTTCAATCCCACTGATACAACTGTAACATGTATAACTGGTCAGTCAAAATAACTGTTAAACAATATTTAAACAGAAATAAATACCTTACTTTATCAGGTAAAGAAAACTAATTCAGGCTTCTAACATACACGTATTGTATTCCTTATTATGGTATTTACTGCAGAGCAAGCAAAGGCCTAGTGAGGGGAAAAATTAGAAGTCTGAAAAAGCCTCCTCTATACAGAATACCAGAATTCAATGGTGATGTCTGTGGTAATTTAAGAGAGCCAGGTTAATGTTAATGTGTGCCTTTTGCTTGCAACTCTGAGATAAATTCAGGTCCTGCTTTTCTCTGAAAGCAGAAACAACTGATAACTGAAGCACAGTGGGCTGAAAGTCTATAGGGTTACTGGATGTTCTAAGAGGAGAAACATCCTAAACCTAGCAACAGTCTGAATAGTTGTAATGTGTCCTATGCCTAAAAAATAATTCTCACAGCAACTTTTTTGATAATATAGCTTGGAATGGGATGACCATTTCAGGCAGAAAGGAAAAGGGAAGACAACTGAAAATATTCCACATTAGATAGGTTACTCACTTCTACTGTTGTAGCAGCCTTTTGAGTTCTTCTCCCAATAAGGTCAATCTGCTCATATTTAGACTTCATGTATTTCTTAGCTACGTCATACACCCAATGTGGGCAAGTTGCAGAAAACAGTAGCGTCTGGGGATTGTCTTCAGAATCTTAAAACACAGAACAATGTTTCAAAACCTTGGTTTCTTGCATCTTATAGAGGTATACTAGTTTATCACACACAAAAAAGTTAAAAATATGAATCTAAAATATACAGTGAAATTCCAATTTTTAAATTTTATGTATTACCAACATGGAGAGGAAAAAAAAACCTCTCTAGAAAGTCAAACTATTCTTAAGTTTAGAAAAAAGCTATGAACAAAAGTCTGCTTTCAAATGATGTAAAGGGCAAAAAGCTTCTAATTCCTTTCCATTGGAAGAGATCCAAGTACAACTTACAGATAGGTGTCAAAGTTGTCTAAAAATCCCTAGTTACTGGATTTTAAGCTTTGCAAAGGTCCTATGAATGATTCCCAGTTTTGCAACATTTCTTTGCATATTACCTTCATGGCACATTTCCTAGAATATACTATTCAGTCTTTTCAAAATAAAGCCAGCTTGCAAGCTACAGAAAACATACCTGGGTTTCAGTAGACTAATGATTACTAATATTCCTTACTATTTGTTTAAATATTGAGATTACCCTTCTTGTACGCAACTCGTAATATGTCCTCCACTTGTTCAGCAAATCCCATGTCCAACATCTGGTCAACTTCATCAAGGACAACATGTTTCACCTTGCTAAGGTCCAGCTTGCCGTTCTGAAGATGGTCTTTGATTCGACCAGGTGTGCCAACCAAAATATCAATGCCACTTCTAATGAGATCAACTGATAAAAAACAGGAAAGAAAAGAAGTTAGCAGCAAACTAGTGAGCATTCTGTACATTAGAAAGACTTGTTAACTGAGTAATAATGAGACAACAGCTTCTTAAAACATACATCGTAACAATTTTCCCCACAAAAGGACATTAGAGCAAATTATGAAGAGGAGGAAACTGAGGGGAAAAAAAATGGTGAAAATAGGCAAAAGCACTACTGCTCTTCCTGAAAGGGGGGGGATGACCACTCATCCCCCCATCCATCACCCCATGATTTATATTAAGGATCAAACTAGGAGTTTGTTTTAACATACTTTGGAAAAAGTTAGTTCTTCTCAAATTGTCTGACTGCTTTAATAAGAAACTTTTTTTTAATATTTCTTCATTTGATTGTCTCAATTACTGAATCATCTCTTTCCTAAGTTCTTCATGAAAAAAAAATTTCATCCCAAATGACTTATGACAAGATCTATTGTGACAAAAGACCTTATTCTCATTCCTACACTAATTAGCTCTTTGTATGACTATCAAGACGGTTAACTACACAACTTCTTCTCCAACTTACAGATCTTCTAAACATACAATCCCATTATCAGGCAAAAAAAAAAAAAATCACACCCACCCACAGCTCTAAGACTTAATGTTTTTTAAAACAAAATATAAGTGTTTACAAGAACCTAGACTGAATACTCTGTACACACACACAGAGCACAGTCTCTTTCACTTTCGTTTAAAGTACATTAGTAGACAAAGAATACTAAGAATACAGTTGACAACTATACTTATTTCCCCCCATAAAAAGATATATACCGAGCTACTGAATTCCCCATGAATGCTCTCCAGTTCTTGAATGCAAGTGTGTGTTTGGAAAGAGCCAGCTGCATTTCTCAAATACGCCAGTCAATCCATATTTCAATTACTGGTCAAAAGTGTCACTTACTTTGTCCATTATATGGAGTTCCTCCATAAAAACAAGCTACTGTGAGTTTTTTTGTGATGTCCTTGAAGTCTTTGGCAACCTGGTTTGCCAGCTCTCTCGTTGGAGCAAGAACTAATACCTAGATAGAAGGAAAACAATATAGAGAGGTTCTCTCAACATGACTTCTGCCAAGGAGCCGCTAAACTTCAGTTTAGGTCTAAACATTACACCATTTAAAACAATCCAGGTTGAAATAAAGTTATCTAAGCAAAGATCAGGAAAATACATTGCTTAAGGTTCTCTGAACATCATTAATTTCCCTCAGCACACATTCATTTAGGACAAGATAATTTATTTTTTTTTTAAATGTGATATACAGRAGGTACTTAAATCTTACCTAACTTTGGCTCTAGAAGCTATCAGCTATAAGAATTTTCTTCTATATGTGCATATGCTTTAGTTTAATAGTGATTGCAAACCTGGTAGCAGTGGCTCGACAAAAAAAAAAATTAAAATACTTGTCCTGTAATTTCTTTCAACATTGACACACATCAAAGAAAGTAAGAAACGGTGTACTATGGTAGAATAAGGCCTGAAAACTTTTCTATTTTAAGACTTGACTTCTTTGAAGAAAGCTTTCCTTTCTCTGCAAAAGACTGTGCCAAATCTGCAAACAGCATTCTCAGTCAGACAGCCACCATCTATGTAGGTTGGCAGATGTAAAGATTCTGAATCTGGATAAAACATCTGGTTCTAGTTCCGCAATACAAGTTTCAGGTAATCTGTGAGATGGGTGACAAGATGAATTCAACAGACAAAATAAGTTTTCCCTCCGTTAATGAGGATATGATCCGCTTTGCCCTGTCTAGTTTTGGAGATCATTTTAAGAATTTTGTGAAAGGAGATACACAGCACATCTGTATTCCCTTGCAGAACGCAAGCAGCTAGTAATGAGTCTGCATCCTCTGGAGAAAAAGCTTCAACACCTGGTGGTGGTCCTAATGAAAAATAAGCCTATTCTGGAAATCTTCCACTACTTACCATTTAAACAAACATGCTTAAGTAAACAGTCTTATCAATCAAAAAGGTCTCTAATCTGTTGCTAACCTGGGGAAAAAAAGGGGCATCCAGAGATGTCCTAAACTAGTAACATCAAATCCCACAGTCTCTTGGATCTTCGCTTTATACCAGTGACTACCAGACTCCAGCAGATGAGGCCAAAAATAACTAGTGATAGGTCGAACCCCTGCAATGTCAGTCTTCTGGCATAAGCAGCAAGAGGGAACTGACAAGTGAATAGAGCTACGTCGCGCTCTGATCTTGACCAGAGGGCATGAGGCAGCACAGGATGCAGGCACAGCCCCAATTAACACGGCTATCAAAGAGCCTTTAACATGGGTTAGCTTATCCCTGCACAGACGTGAAGAACTTTTCCAGTAGATTAAAAATCTGAATGACTCAAACATATGACAAAGCAAAAATACCCATTATAGCTAAGTTTAGTTACCTTTGGTGAACGGCCTCTTCTTCTTTCCTGTGTGTCTGCCTGAAGCTTTTCAATTAAGGGAATAGCAAAAGAGAATGTTTTCCCAGTTCCGGTTCGCGCTTGAGCAATTACATCTTTGCCAGAATACACTGGGTGAAAGGTCTTTACTTGCACAGGAAACAGGTATGTTACTCCTCGAGCTGTGGCAATGTAAACAGACTCCTTTAATATAATCATGTTACAGTTGTTCTTGCACAGTCTTCAGAGGAAGTCATCCCAAGCAGAACATTCGCCAACTCTAGAGCAAGTCAGGACTATATCACCGCCTTCACTGATATATTTCATCACAGAGCTCAACTTCAAGAGTGCCTTGGGACTTTCTAACCCATTCTCCAGCTTCGTATCACTAGAGATACTGCTAGCTTGGACAGATGGTGTTACTATCCTTCAATAAAGGAGTCTTAAAATACTGTGGCTTTATTTATGTGATAGTCCCCATTTATCTAAGGAGATCTGTTACTTGCATGCCAAAACCATTTCTACTCTTATCTGAGCTTCATACTAAATCAGCCATACTAATGTCCAAGATACTAAGCATACCTGTTATTCTTTTACTCACACAGAAATAAAACTTTTGCCTTCTGTGTAACATCTGTGCTTGCATACACACAAGCAGAGCACATCTCAAATGCTGACTGAATATGCCAAGCACAAAAGAACCATGACAGAAATCATTTATTTTCTGTGATCACGTGATGCCAAGAAATTTACCTTGAAGAAGCTGAACAGTCCCTTTGGAAATACAAAAATTGGAGAAAGCACCTTCTTTCTGTTCTTCAGTCAACTCCTGTTTGGTAAACAACAATTCAGATAGCATTCCACATGAGTATCAGATGATCATTCAGAAAATTCAGGATAATGATACAGGCACTAATGTCATATCCAAAGGTCAAATTTTCAGTGACAATATCACAAATGCAGCTGCAGACCCTTCTTTGTTTTACTTAACATCATATTTCAGAGTTGCACAAAAGTGATCTGTAATAAGATCCCATTTCATATCCAATGGCATAACTCTCCAAGTGCCAAATACCCCAATAAACTTTAAAATAATATTTTTAAACAATTCCTGATGGCCTAGAATACTTTGTTGCAATAGGCAAGAGCTAAGCTTGGTATTTAGTCTATATCCTACTCCCAAATTCAGTATAGTGATTTACAGATACAGAAATCAATCCTCAAAATAACATTAAAAGGCAGATCACTATCAACTGTTCCTACTTACTTGCATATCACTTTAACAATACAGTGATTTAAGCAGTGAAGGAGAGGAAAGAATGCTAAACTATGGAAATTCTAGAGGCTCTGTTTGGCATCAATTGGAATGATAAACAAAAACAAGCAACAGAAAATACCAGGTATAAAGACTTTTCAGAGCAAATCCTAGGTACAATAGGATATGCTTTCCTTCTAAAAAATTGGTTCATCAAGTAATTTTAAAGAACCTAAATCAAGCAAAAAATATTCAGACAAAATAAAAATTATTCTTACAGAAAGGTTTAAAAAGACATACAAGCTTAGCATGACAACACATTTTATTGTATTAGGGAGCATCTTATCACATTAACTACTATTTAATAAGATCAGACATACACACAGGTAAATATGTAATGTTCTCTTTTTCCACTAGCTAGAAACAGCTAATTATTATTTCATCAGAAAAGAACTCACACTAACAAAAACGCACCAATTAAAATATATTTCTGGCAATTACAACCACATCTAATGGTGCTGAATCATATTAAAGCACCATCTCACTGCAGCTTGTCCGACTGCCAACAGTTACCATGGTGTTAGGCTGCCGAAGTCAAGAAACCACGCCACACTGATAACTTAAGCATTCTCAGAATTTTGAAGTTTTACAAATAATGGACACAAAAGACAGTTCAGTTAGCTTTAGGCCTTGAAGAGTGGCAGCAGTCTCCCCATTGGGTAGAATAAGACAAAAATGAAAAATAACTTGGTATAAATTTAATCCTGTTGCAATACAGGAGTTGAAAGCTAAAGACATCACTATAACTAAATCAATTATTAGTTTTACCTGCTCTTGCTCACTGTCACAGTCACCACTTGACGTTTCGCTGGAATTACTGTGCCGTTTTTTGTGGGTGGATTTAAGGTTTAGGGAAGATAACCTCGTGTGCTCCGGGCTTTCTCCCCTACTATCACCGTTTTCTTTATCTCCACTCCGTGCTTTCTTGAGTTTTGGAGAATCAAGGTCATCCTCCGATTGCTCGCTTTCATCTGTCGGAGACCTCCTCCTCCTCGATCTGTCGTGGTGTCTAGATTTCTTCTCTTTTTTCTCCTTCTGGTAGGCCACAGAGCGACATAGCCGCGAATGAAGACACACGTGCATTAAGCAAGCAGAAGGCAGGACGGAAGAGAGTTAAAAACGAAGATTTACCCCTCAGGCCCGCATCTGGTGGGGCGACCCCAGTGCCAGCCCCCCACGTGTCGCGCCTGGCCGAGGACCTGAAGGGTGGTTTAAAGCGGGGGGGGGGGG
>NW_020451287.1:204872-224722 GCF_003343035.1 Apteryx rowi
CGGGCGACCGCCGGGCGGCACCGGCCCCGCGGGCAGCGGCTACCCGCGCCGCCTCCCCGCTTCCCGCCGGGGCTCAGCGTTGTACCGAGCCCCGAGTGCCTGGTTAAGCCCCTGGGCGGGGGTTTTAAGCAAGCGAAAAAGCTGCTCACCGGCGCTGCGTGAGCGAGGGGCCGAGGGGCTCTGGAGAAGCCTGAGGACAAAGATGGCGGTGGGGGCTTGGCTGAGGGCAGCCGTGGCCTGCGCGGCCCCAGCCAGGGCTTCTCCCTTCTCCTCACAGCCAGAGACACGCTCCCAGAGGAGACTGCTGATAGTGTTGACATTTGTCCCTGCACATTTAGCCTTCTGCCTCCATTACCACTGGACACAGGCTTCAATATTCGTATTTGAAGTCAAAGAAGAGCCTGAGGTCTTCTGTATGACCAAGTTTAAAAAGGACCCCAACCCTTTGGTCATGAAAACAGCATGGGCCACTTCTAGTCACAGGAAGGAAACACGATTAGAAAGTCTAAACCCATCTTACGAAGTAAAAACTGGAAAGCAGTTGTCACAGTTGTCATTTCCTTAGCAGAAGAATAGCTCTGGCCAGCAGCAGCACAGGGGTGTGCCTGTACATACGAGGCTGTAAAGATCACTTTAAAACAGCAGCCCTGACCTCATCCCTTCCCTCCTGCATCGATGCCTTCTCTTCATTTGCAAAGACTAAATCCTGTTTTGCCACATGTAAAGAGACCCAGTAGTTGTCTCCACAGCAACCCAGTGAGAAAAGCTTTCTTCTTCATGATTTAGAGAGCTTTTATATGAACAAGGTGCGTGCCAATTTGCTTTGAGTTTGTTTTGGTTTCTGACATAAGGTTGGGAGTTCAGGGTCTGCTTCACAAGCACGAAACGCTTCTAAGAACTACAGTATAAAATAGGCCTGTTATTGTGGTCCAGTTCCTGTTAGAGCAACACATAAAATTTTCAGGTTAATAACGTGATACGAATGAAGTATATCAGTCCTTATTTTTATTAGAAACAGAGTCACAAAAAGTACTGAAGGATGAGAGCAACAGGAATACACAGCAGAACTCAAAATACCACAGACAAAAGTTTTAACAAACAGCTCTGAATTTAGGAACAGCCTCACAGATGAGACTGATAGCATTTACAGCGCTGTTATATTGTTACAAAGGGAAAGTTTACAAAACTGAGTTAGAAAAAGTAATCAAACATGACTAGAATCAGCAGCAAGGAATTTTTTGCAAGTGGCCTTCCACCCTTTGCATTACTATTTATGCTTTCAAAATTTTGCAGGAAGCTTTATCTTCTTTTCAGTCCATCTAAAATAGCAGAATTATTAGATGTCAGACTTTGTGTTCTAGAAATAAACAGAGTTGGCTTAGCTTCTAGTATCACAGACATTTTAAGTACAAACAATCAAAACAATCCTTTGAAGTTTTTTGCTAAAGAGTGTCCAAAAGATTTCAGGCATCCATATTCAAGTAACAAACTAGAAGCACACTGAAAGAATGCACAGTCTCTATGGCCTCAGAGCGGGGGGGGGGGRGGGGGAGAAAAACACAGCATTTCTTTTAAAACTGTAGTACATGATCCGTTCCTTCATATACTAGTTTCTCTAAATGATAATACATATCTAATGGGAACTCAAGTGGCTTAATTACGCTTAAATACCAGTCATTTTGGTTCTTGAGAATGTATGATGCTATTAAAAAAAGGGTATAATTTCTCCCTCTCAACATTTTAACTTACATTTTTGCCAGTTTAGATGAATATTTCCTACTTCAGATTACGTTCACAGTTTTGTAGTTTTTATATATTCAACCATATAAAATATTGTTTCATAACAACATTTCTTCCATGGAGTGGAAAATCTCTTCAGAAAGAGATTGCATAGTTACAGGCAGCATGAAACATACAAAAGGAAGCAGAAGCCACAGTTCAGGTGACATACACATCCTGCTGCCAGCTGTGAGCAAGTCAGACAGCTTTTTGTCATTGTCATTATGACTGAAAACCTTTATAAAGGATTTTTTATTCTTAGTCTACAAGGGGAGAAAAGATGACAATGTCTGTAATGTTACATGGCAACTTCAATGCAAGCTAACCTTTCTGTTACAGGATCACATTTAGCTTATCCATCACCATGCTTCCTAACATGTCTGCACTTTGGCATCTCCATTTGTAACATGGAGCTCATAATACTTTCTTGCTCATGAAGAAGAATCCAAACAACAACATCTGTATAGCTGATTTATGGGGAACATTCATGTTAAAAGACATGCTAAGACTATGCAATTTGAATTTCTCTGGGTTATAATACAAAAGTTTTTAAACATCATAATTTTGTTGTTAGGGAGGGGGATTTATAATTTACAGCGACAATTCCCTAAAAATCAGATTGTTATTTTGAAAATAAAACATCTAACATAGTTGCATAAGTTCTCTTACCTTGGGGAGTCAATTCCACTGTCTCCTGTAATGCTGTGGCTTTCTGCTCCTGCTAAGTGATTCTTTCCTGAAATCACAGTACAAGCATTATTAAAAATTAGACCATTTTTCACCAAAGGGTTTCCCATTTCTTTGGCTTGTGGGCCCAGAACACAGCATGCCAGGTCTTCTCCCATGTCATAGGTGGAGTTCTGCAAAGTTTCAGTGTCTGAGTCAGCCTCATTAGCGTTGCAGGAATTTGTTACAGCTGAAGTCTTCACACATGCAGTAAGGCCAGTTTCCTCTTCCTTTCTGTGAATTGTCAGAAGCACCCGACTGCAAAAACAACTTTCTTTAGTGAAATCTGCTTTCTGATGCGCTTTTGAGCCATCTATTGATTCAGCAAGACTAGCACATTCCTTATATTCATACTCTCCAGAGTCACATTTGTTTACATTTGTGTTGTACTGGGCTGGATGAATATTATTCCATTTTTTTACGGACATAGCTGTCTCCACGTTTTGCACAGCTTTATTCCAGTCCTTTGATTCTGAAGAAGCATGGCCAGCATGCAAGTGACATGGTTCACTCTGTTTGAAATTGTCATCCAGATCTAATGAACTACAGGTGTTACCGTCGTGTGCTTTTTGGTACACAAAATGGCAGTCATCAGTAAATCCTTCACCTTCTGGCTTCATTGATCCAGGCCAGCTGGTACCATCATATTTAAATGCAAGTTCATTCTTTTTATCAGCCTTTTGTCTGTATTTCACACTAGTTTTTTTTAGCAGGTTAGCATTGGTTGTATAATTTGAAAGGCTGACATTTTGAAATTCATTTGATGTTTGATCTAGTAATTTACATGCAGAGTCAGCTTTGTACTTGCAATGCTCATCTTTCAGATCTAATGAATATTTTGCATCTTCTTTGCACACATTATCTTCAGTGTAGGAGTGAGGGGATTTTTGAACAGCCGCAGGATTTTTTGGGGCTGTTCGTCTGCAGGTGTTGTCTTCAGAAATATTACTCTCCATAAAGCATTTACATTTGTCATCTATTCGCAAAGTACTGCCTTGCGGATAGCTAATGTTTTCACTTAAACTGTCTTTCTTTAGGTGGAGGGAAGACCTATTAACATGGAGTGATTTGTTTGGCTTAGCTTTGTCAGCCTGCTTTTCAGCGACCAGTTGTTCAGCTTCATATTCAAAGGTTTTTGAGGAATCCAAAGACCTTGGTCTATGTAAACCCCTTTCTTGCTTTCGAGTCCTGGACTTCAGCTGACTGTTAATCTGACCTTTGTGCCCTTTCACATAAAAGCTATGTCTCCACGACAGACCCTGAAAAGGGTTCTTAATTTGTTTTTTATATATGACTTGGGATTCCACAGCTCTATCAAATGGCTGTTGGTTTGTAACAGGCAGTGACAGGTGCTCTTCCAGTTTTTCACTTTGGGATGTTAGCTCTCGTATTTGAGATTTCCTGTTGCTTCTGCTAATTTGCTTCTCTTTGCGTGATTTGCTTTTCCTGCCACGCTTTGCTCTTTTACTTTGTGCCTTTTGAACACGCTCCTTTGAAAGATGCTTTTGCCCGACTGTTAACACTTCAGCTGAGGTACCTTTACTGATATATTTTTTCTGCTCCTCAAACTTCTGCATTAATGCCGTGTGTTTAATTAAATTATCAACTGTAAGCATAGGGTTAATACGCTTGATGATTTCATGTTCAATATCACGTGGAATATTATCTAAGTCATCTTCGTCCCTGACTGGCCACTCCTCGGGAGGAAACTGGCCTGAAAAAGTGGAGTACTCTTTCTTACGTTTTTCTTTTTTAGAAGCACTTTGCCAGAAAAGGCCAAAGCCAAACTTTTTACATTTCAGTTTTTCTTTCATTGATGTCAGGGATTTGATGGTGTCCCAGAAATGGGTTTCACCAGATGTGGACACCACTTGATTTTGAATTGAAAGCTTCGATTCACTGCAGCCTTTCTTACCTCCTCCATTAGGTTCATGGTTCATTAGCTGCCGATATCTTTGTTCACAGAGCATATTCTTGTCAGGGAAACAGTAGCAGGATCTGTAACGGGATACCATAGGAATGTTTGCTTTCATTAGGTCTGCACAGTTCTCTGTGCTTACAAGGTAAGTGACAGAAGGTGATGAACAGCAACTGTCCTCTGACTGGACCTTTTTATTGGCTTCTGTGGCATCATGTGTGTTGAAGTAGGTGCTGGGGGTCACGATGAAGTATCCTTCTCCCGTATGATAGATCTTCCTTTCTTTAATTAGCGTGCCAAGGGTGTTATATACAATTTTATGGGAGGGAACTGCAATGCCTGCAACAAAGATACAGATATTTAAAATCAGAAATACGATTTCAAATATAATGGGAGCTGGAGAAAAAATAACTTACGTAGAACTAGGAGCGACTCAGACATGAAATAGCCAGTGAATTCAGTTTGCAGGATTCAGAAGGAAGTTTGAAACTGACACACCCACTGCAGTTTTGAATAGGAAAAACGTGATTTCAGCCTGAAAGCGTCTGACGTCACGGGACAAACTGCAGGATTTTTTTAATTCATCATCACTCTGCTGAGCTTCCAGAGCCAGCAGTTGTGCCTGCACCCTGCTGTACCCTATCCACACAGGCCCCCCCCCCGCCGCCGGGGCTTCCTGCAGAATGGAGACAGACGTGCTGTGCAGTGGTGTCCACATGCACGAAGGGTAGCCCCAAATCCAGAGCCAGCACCCACCGCAGCCCTGGGTCAGGGAGAGCCCTCTTGGGCCAGCCAGCTGAGGGCAGCACGGAAACACCATTCAGCCCAGGGCCCTGGTAGCTGCAATCCAGCCAGTGTCTTACAGATCAGTAAAACCATTTTTTCCTCCCTCAAGGCCATTCCTCACTGATGGGGTAAGGACACCCCTGGGGAAGAAGGCAAAAACAGCCACATTTCTGAATTTAGCAGCAGCACTGCTGTGCTGGAGTTTAGGATGTTCTCCTTCAAATGAAAAGGATGTTCTCTCTGCGTCTGTCAGGGTATGGTATTCATGAGAGAGACCTTCTGCCAGGAAACAAGCCAAACTGTGTTGTTCAAAACCTTTCCCTCTGGGCAGGTTATTTAACAGTAGCTTTTATCACTCTCTCTGAAGCTTCTGGTAGAGGTTTGTCAGATGACTATTGCTGCCAAAGTTTACCTTTCTGCAGCTGGTATCAGCTGCTGGTTTTCCCTCAGGTATCACAGTCCCAGAGTCATTAGTCTAGTGACATCTGACCTGCTGCCCCAGGCTTATGCTGATCTCCTGCCCATGAGAAGGGAAACTTCCAGCAAGGTGAAAACATAGCAAGAAAACCACTCTCTCCCTACAGACCTTGAGAGTTACTTCTGGCTGAGCTAAAAGTCCTGCTTTGTGGTTGTCTCAATGCACATATAGACTATATCACATTCCTGGCAAATTTCTGGGCCGGTTTTGGGGGCTGCATTAAAATTTTCCCCAGTAGTGAAGAAAAGAACAGGACTTGGCCTGCCAGATCAGCCTGTAGCATTTGGAGGGCTGTCGGATTATAAAGAATCAAAAGAGGAAGCTCAGCATCAAGCCAAGCAAACTGCTTCTGCAGAGGGCCAGAATGAGCTTTCACAGAGTCCCACGGACATTTAAATATTCCAGATCTCAGGGAAATTGGAGGTTTTTCAGATCGAAAGGGAAGTGCAACATTTAGGGGAAATGGCTGCTACTTCATCAGAAGAAAAGGATTAAAGCTCTTTTTGTGTAATTAACTTGCTTTTGGAAAGGAAGGGGCTGGAATTTGACCAACAAACCTGAATTTGAGGCCAGTTGTATTTGTGATCGCAGACACCAAATGTAGACTCCTACCCAGTCTCTGTGTTGCTCGCTCTCGAAGGAGGACTCAAAGTTTTAGTGAACTGGCACATACTGAATTTTATGCTTTTCCTTATCTGGTATCTAACTACCTCATCTATGCTTTCCCATAGGAAAAGGCATATGCTCAGCATGCTTCCATACTCAGCTCTCTCATTCTCAAAGAAAATCTGCAAAAATTATTCTATTCAAAACAATGTTATTGATGCTCACAGATTAATGGGAATTATGTGCATATTCATGTATTTCCCCAGTTGCCGGTTAATTTATTTTCTTCCATATTGCCAGCTGTGCTTCTAAACAGTCATTGATGACTTGCACGATATCAGAAACACGAGCATGATAATACAGTCACTTCTAAAAGAAGGGAGAAATTAATATGGTACCTGGATAATTTTTCACTAACTGCTCCGTTAAGGTTTCCTGTGTAACCATCGCGTGATCTGCATTCATGTCTGATATGGTGCAGCAAAGAACTTCAGCCAGGGGAACAAACTGTGATTGGGAGAGAGGATTCATGAGAACAGGGGGCACCTCACCTAAAGCCCAGAAAGAGAAAGAAAAAAGGTTGTTTGCATGGAATAGTGTCTCATTTTTCTATTATACATCACAGATTTTCACTGGAGATGTTTGTGTTGCCTCAGAACAAGCACCTTATCCTCAACTAATTTGCTTTGGCAAGTTACTCAAATAGAAACATTTCTCAAAGAAGGAGAATGGCTTCAAACAGAGTGGTTTTAATGTTCTAACATTTGCAATTAAAGAAACAGAAGGTTAGCTTAAGCAATTCAGTTTCTTTGGTTTTAAATCCCAGCTTAACCCAGCATTTAGCTTAATAAACAAGGAGTTGAGGGAGAGAATTATATTTGATGACTGCTGACTTTTTAGATGACTATTACATATGAAACAATGCAGAACCTGTATTTCTGTGAGCAGCTAATGGAAAGAGTCAGCATCCAATAATCTCAGTACAAAATGTTTTCACGGAGTCAGAACACAGGAAGGAGGAGACCAGCAAAAGCCTTTGTCCTTTGTCTAGCTCAAGGATTTGAATAGAAATGGTAAAATTCTTATTTATAGACAGGGCTCTAAAATGTGAGATTATCTACTAGACTGAACAGAGGTCAAAGACACCTCTTACCGCTGACTTTTGACTGGTTACAATCATAATTTGTACTTCTGCACCACTGCACACACATTTTTAGGCTACCCTGTGTCTCCTGGCAAGGGGCAGTAACACTGTCGCTGTTTCACATGAGAAAAGTGGAGGCTCGGAGCCTCCCGCAAGCAGCTGAACGGTTTTGTTCTCATTTCCCTCCAGCTCACAAGGGCAGGACGTTGGAGACCTGGATCTGAAGACTGCGTGTGGAGCAGGTACTTCCCTGTTTGCTTTTCTGTGATTCACTCCCAGAGCCCTGCGCACCCGCAGGACATGCTCTGCTGCAGGCGCTGAACTCCCAGCCGGGGCCTCGGAGGAAGCGGGCAGACAGTCCTCTCGGCTGCAGATGAGGGACTCGGGGAGGAGGACAGTGGTCTGAATGGGGCCTTAGTTCTTCACCTCAGCTCCCTCATCTATAAGACGCAGAAGATAGATACTGCCCTCTTCCCATCACAAGACGGCAAGGCCAGGCAGAGCAACCCTGGCGAGTAGTTCTGACGCAGTACCAGTGGATGGTGCAGGATAAGCCTGAAATCATATATTGTCTGAATGCTGATGACGAAGCACAGAGCAGGGACTCACCCGAGGTCTGTGCATACAGTAAGGCTATGACTTCATACAACTTCTCACACAAAAAGGCTTTTTTTAAAAAATTAGATCAATGGTCTATTCCCACTACCTGCTGGAGTTTTGTGCTCTTCTTCCCTGCTCTCTCTTGTGCAGAAAGCCCCTGGGTATCCTCAACTGCCAGAGCAGGCAGAAGGCAACAGAAACTCCCCCCAGTTACTTCACGAGGCAAAGAACGAAGTCAAATTAACAGGAATTCTCCTGCATGGAAGAAGCAGCATCTCAGATTAAGTGATACTCAGGTTTAACTAAACTGCACTTGGATAGTTTGTTGGGTGACTCCATAACCTGATACTTCGCCTTTAGGCAGCAAGCTACAATGCAAACATTTTTCTCAGTAAGTGAATTAAGAAACAGCACTTTGAAGAGCTTAAATTGCTCTTGACCTCTGTTTTACAACTGCAGTAATGTTCAACGAAAAGCGCTCAGAAAAACATCCTGGCATACTGTTTCCTCAGTGATGTTGCTAAGATACTCCTCGCAGGTGCAGAAACCATGGCAGGCTTTCGCTTTCTATCGGAAAAGACTCTCAGCATTCAGTAATAACTCTCGTGAAGAGTTTGCTCTCTGAGGTCTCTGCTGTAGGCACACCATGCTGCAGCCAGTTTTACCATTTGTTCCTCACACAGCACCAAGCTGCTAAGGAGTAAAATGCCCAAATGTATTAATTATCTTTATTACTGTACATTGTCTTGCCATCATTGTCCTTATCTGTCTCACAGCCTCAAACCCCATGTCACCTTTAAATGAAGGCCCTGACAGAATAGTTTTTAATTTAGAAAAAGCCAGTTTAATACTGAAGGAAAAAATATTAAAATTTGCATACATCCAAAAAAAAAAAAGCTTTTTGTGGATCAGTAGTGCCAGAATACACAAGTGCTCTACAACGTGCAAATTAAAGATCATCCCCTAACTTTGAAATAAGATCTGAAATAGCAAAAGCAAAAATCAGACCATTGGAAACATTTATAAGCAGTCATGGGAAAATGCACAGGCAGCAGCCTACAGGTATGCCTCATCACCAAAACCCATGGAGGCAGAGTAACTCCCTTCATGCTCCAAAGACCTGATGAATATTTGTTCCTTAACAGCTCAAAAAAAGACTCTGCAGAACCCCCAGTCTCCTGCTCCACATAAACCTTCTGATGAGAATCGGCTTCTAGGTTTCTTCATAGTTTTTACAAAGGACTTGCTTATGTGTAAGGTACCTGCCATCACTCAAGGAACTCAGGCTAATCCTCCTGATTGCTTAAACACAGCACAGTTCCCATTTCACACTCCACGGCTCTTGGAGAATCATGTTTACCAACTCCAGTCTAGGCAGTTTGCCAGTACTCATGTATTATTGACCTTCAGTTTGGTTTACCAGTCTGTTCAGACTCTGCTCATTACCTGGACACCTGAAACCAAATAATACCCTTTTGGAGCACATATCGAATCACAGTGTGGGAAAGTCATCTGTAATACAAGCATCAGATAAAAAAATGTCAGCAAACAGAAAAGCCTCCAGATATTCTTGACTAACACAAAGTGATTTTTTTTCCATCTCTGTAACATGAGCTTTACTGTTTTTCACTGGGAGCTTTAACAATTACAAGATTTTTGCTTCTTCTGGCTCTAAGAAAAATTACATATAAAGCAAGTTTTATCTGGGTAAAAAACTGGCTAATTCTGGGGAAATCAACAAGAGGCATTTTATTCACTAGCGTTCAATTTAGTTCTTGAAGGTTGGATTCATTCGTAAAATAATAATTCTATTCAAAATAACAATAATTCATAAAATAACAATAAAGGGTTAACAATAAGTAATTAATTCCAAAAAGAAAGAAATACAGATCAACAATAATCTCCATTATATGACTCTACTTACAGCCTTTGTTTGAGACAGAATAGACACAACAACTGGAAACAGAAGATCAGCTTTTCTGTTTTGTAGCGAAAATGATCTATGTGGGATTATTAAGCTAAACATGCAAAAGATCCCACAGATCCTGTGCCTTTTTGCATTAGAGCCCTGGTATGTTTGATGCACTTTGCTTTTTGCAGAAATGCACCAGGAAAGCTATAAGCAAGGATAGCTCTGCTAGAAATGTAAAGCTTCTGCTTTTCTATAGACTGAAGTACATCATGGACACATTTTATAATAAAAGACTAGGAGGAATCGTCAGGAAGAAAAGGGTTAATTAGAACATCACAGAAAGCTGGGAAACTGTAGCAAACATTACTTTTTGAACATTAATGCAGATTTTACAAGAGGTCCCTATTAAAGAATAATTTCTATGCACAACATAAAGACAGAGTTGAGACCATTAAAAACATTTCCAGTGATAAGTACATGATAGAGGAAAATCTATTTCAGCATAAACATAGTGCACTGGATGCTGTTTTGAGAAGCAACCTTTTACTGAAGCAAAGAGCAAATAGTTCAGTTTCATTAAAAACAGTGAAATCTTGTAAAATGTTTTATCTGTTGCTGTAACAAACAAAGGCCTTTGGGGACAGTAGACAATATCTTTCTGTTCTTTGATTATTTTGTACAACTCTCAAATAAAGAAACAAAACAGTTAACTGTCAGTTAAGCTCACTGACACTTCATCAGTTGGTGCTAAAGAAGCTACATACACATCAGAATGTCAGAACTACTGGTTCTTGCAAGAACAAACACTCCCAAATCATGACAATTGGGCAAAAATGTCCTTTATTTTGACTCAGTCACTGACTTCTAAAAACTGAGGATGGCATCATGCTACTTTGTTTGTTTGTTTAACTTTTTTTGCCTTCCCAACAACATCTGAAAGTCTGGTCCCAACTGCAAGCGTTGAGAACTTTTAAAAATATAACCTTTAAAGTGCTTTCTGAGGTTCCTAGCTAAGAGCCATGAAATCTTTACACTAACCTTAGGGCTTAACAGCAACTCTGAGCCATCTTTTGTTTCATCACCAATACTAAAACAGAAGTAGGTACAGTGGAAACAAAGCAGGTTTCAATAAGACAGACAGGAGATACAGGCTTTTGAAATCAACAGAGCGCTTTCTTGCAAATTTTGGATCAAGCCCGAGAGTAGGAACAACATACACAGCAGACACCAACGTGTTCAGTGTGGCACAATTTTTGTTAGGCCAGGGACAGTGGGAAAGTTTTTGCCGTTGAAACTCCAATCTCTGACCTTCAGGGAGATCAACCCCTCGAACACTTACCGAGGCCGCTGACATGTCTGCTTAAATGCTCCAAGAACATCTTGAGAGCAGGTTTCAAGCTCCTCAAATACTGACCGAACACAAGACCAGGCATGCAGTTTCAGATAGACTCTTTAAAGGAAAACAGAGCACTTCTGCTCACTTGAAGGTTGGCAGGTAAGTTGTCCTGAGCTTGGAGATGTGTTCCACCCACAACAGTGGAAAGAGCCAACAAGCAAAGCAGTATAAACACGGCTGCCCCGGGGTGCTCTCACTCTTCACAAGCATAAGTGGCAGCTGCCAGTGAAACAGAGCTATGAGCAAAAGCCCTGGAGATAATTATTTTTCCTTTATTTTAACTTGCCCATAGCTCTTCAGTCAATTCGCGTATGGCATTAAATGTAGCCAGCATGGCTGATAGCGAGGAAGATCAGACATTTCAGCCTTCAGCACCTGGCTTGATCCTACAAAACAGATTGGTTCCAAACCTTCATTGCAGGGAGGAAAAAAATACCATAAACTGAAGTGGTCTCTGAGAAGTTACAAAAAGCACAAGGACTGGCCCATTGGGGCCAACAGCGGGACAGGAACAAGCAGCGCGACAGCAGAGAACAAGCCGCTGACACTATTCCTGACTCCTGTAACTGTCTGCAGGTGCTGCCGTGCAATGCTATGGGAATTTTGCCCAAGCGCATCTTTTCCACTTGGCCTGATCCAAAAAGCCCCTTCGCGACCCTGGCGCTTCTCCACCAAAGCAGCTATATCTTTCCCTTACTCCCAGGCCTGTCCTCTCTTCTGCAGTAAATCTCAAGACCATCCAAACAGCTCTTTAATGTCAAAAGCTTTGTTCTAAGCAGAAAGCATTACTGTGTGTTGGTTAGGTACCTACCCACACAGTGAAAGACTTGCTATAAAAACATCACCATGCAGTTGAGAAATTCCTCTATCTGTTCAGCTAAAGGTCAACTCCAAGTGCTGCAGTATTCCCGGGGCTGACTCAGTTTGCCTGGAAACGTGCTGTCACTCAGAAGGCAGTCACAAAAAGCAGACAATATAAAGCTACAATCACAGGAGTAAGGTACGCCTGATCCTGCCTCCTCTCCCCAGAAAGGGGCAAAATTCACTTTGTTGCACGCTCCCTGGCRTCAGTTCCCCTTTACCCCAACCACGAAAAGCCACGCAGTAGTCCTGTAGAGAAGCAGCACTCACAGACCTGTTCAAAAGGGAACAAAGCCCCCTGCACTGCGTTTCCAGCAAACCAGCGTTCAGGCGACACATGACAGCTGTCGCATCCAAATCACACCCAGACAACGCTTGGCCAAATCCCACCCACCGCAGAAATTTAGAAAAGCTCCCACAGGAGCACTGCTAAAACCTGCTGCCGCCAAGGGGAGAGTTCACCCTGTACCCTCAGATCCTGCAAAAGGCAGAGCAGAGAGCTTCCAAGTTGGGCTGACAGGGAAATTACAGAAATGGTGGCTACAACAGGAACCTCAGAGGACTCGGGAGTAAAGGGATTAACTGGGAAGAGAAAGTAGTGAGGACACCAGCATCAGGGGTTGGGAAGCTGGCAGTGAAAAGCAGGCGAGGCTTCTCCTCCTGCATCCCTCTCCCCAATTTCCCTTTGAAAGGTGGAAGCGGAAGCGGGGGATCCTTGCCCCTCTAGCGGTCAGAGATGCTTGTTGTTCTCCCCCTTTGGAGTGCCGATACCCCAGAGGGGCACATCTCAGGGAGAGGCAACGTATTGATCAGACTAGCTGACAGAGCCCGAACAAGCAGGAAAACCTTTCAGGAGGTTTGGTGTGGTTGTAGCTGCCGCCAGGCTCAAGCACCCGACTCGCAGCGAGAGCGGGGCCCCGATCGCACGCTGACATGGACTGCAGCGGTTCTCAGATGTTGTTTCAGGCCATATCCCACTGCAGGGAGTTTTCCTGTTCTGCGGAGAGCAAAGCCTGGAGGGTAAACAGGCTGCTTCACACCTCCGCGAGCAGCCTGGGATGTTGATGGATGTGCACAGAGGATTTTCCTTCCACTCCCCATAGACAGAAATCCAGCTTTGAAGATGATCCTTATGCTAGAAAATATGTTTCCCCACCCTTTAACTGGGCTAGAATTTATGGCCCACTGAAAAACCAGCTTAGGAATGAAAAGCAGCATCTTTACCACCACAGCCAGTCTCAGAGGAGCTGTTTGGACACCGCAGTTTAAACAACGCTAGTCTGGATTAGAGAACCATAGCCCAGATTTTGCAAACTCTTCTCCAAGGCTTTGGCACTGTTAAACTTCCTTTCCATGTCTCCGTTTACTTACATTTCAGCCAAAAGGAAATGATAAAAGGCAAATATAGCAACTGAGCACCTCCACAGTATTACAGAAATTAATATCTTTTCAAAATCCAGTTTAGCAGAAACTTTGATGTGAAGATACTGGGCTGTGAGATCTCACAAACAGAGGTGGAGCCTCCAATAGAAATTACCAGGACATGCAGATGCCTGCAGGATATTGAAGATGTAGGAGAGCACTTCCTGGGGGAAAAATAAATGATGCAGTTCATGAAGTACCTAAGCAAGCTCTGAAGGATGGGCTAGCTTTACTGCAATATTTTCTTGGCAATAAGCAAAGTATTTCAGAATTTCAGCATAGTTTTTGACCATGGAAACTCAACTTATAGCTGACCATAGCCCACCAAGTAGAACTCCAGTATCAGAGAAAAGATGCTACAAGGCTGAAAACAAACAAAGTTTGTTTGGTTTTTTTTTAGAAAAGCAAAATAAAGTTTTCACTGGTCCAGTTTATTTCAGTTATTGAAATAAACAGTCTTTCAGCTTTAAAAACACTCCGGATTTGCTAAATAAACAGCAACTGCAATGTCAGTTGTTTCCTTGCCCAGGAAGCTTTCTGCTTCAATACAAATCAGGCGGCTTACAGAGACGCTGTGCACTGCCAGAACTGGGACCTGGACTGCTACTGGTGCGTCAGTGTACGATGAAGCATATTAGGAAAAAATGTTTTACATTGTAGATTATTCCCTAGGGTTTCACTCTATTCTCACCACTGCGGGCAGTTTGTTGGGTTTTGCCTATTGAGCTTTGCTGTTTGTTAGCAATAAAAAGCACTGTGTGAGTCACATTAATGATACAGAGTACTAATATCTGTTTACGTTAGTTCTCCCAGGAGTTTTTTTATAAAACATACTAAAGAATTGGCAGAAATTAGCTCTGGAGGTATGTTGTTTTGGCAATGCAGATACCAAACATTTTTCTATCCTGATGTTAAAAAAAAAAAAAAGAAAGAAAAGAAAGAAAAACAGATAGGAAGAAAAATCACTTGCTTAAGTACCACAGCAGTTTTATCAGGTTAAAGAAAACCATGCTTCCATCAGCCTCAGCTTCTCTGTTCACATCACACTTCATCTCAGCTGCATGTTTTTAGCTCATGGACTGCATAACTGAAAGACCATTAAAGCTTTCTTTAAGTCTAAAGCAACAAGCAAAGTTACCTGAATAGGGCCACACACCTCCTTCTGCTGATACATCTGATCTACTTTTATTTTGCATTGAACGAAAGCAAACCTACTTTCAGTAGGTTCACAGTATTGAGGAGGCTCCCGTTCCTTCAAGTGCTAGTGACAAAACCCAAAGCCCAGACGCAGAGCTGATTTAATGTGATTACACCCAAAGCACCGCCGCGGTTTCAGGGAACCTTGCAAAATTCAGGGAGGACAAATGCACGAGAGACAGGCAGGGAGCAGCTCTGCCAAAAGCATTGGCATAGGATTAAACATAGACTTAAAGAGATAAATCGTGGTCAGCAGTAATGCATTTCCACAGTAATACTGCCGTCCGTGGGAACAGAGTCAATGCCATCCTGAAATGGGCTTTAACCCTCAGTCCTTGGGAATCTGCAGCACAGTAGATACTTAAAAACAATTACCTCAAAAGCATCAACAGCTTGATGTTATTACCCAAGAAGCCCAACTTCACATGCCTTCAATATTTCTTTTTCTATTACGTTCCAGCAATAAGCAATGACTGCCAAGAACTTTTAAGCTGCTCCAAAGAGCAGAACCGCAGTGGGGAATGGGCAAGTCCTAGAGCAATAGGCAGAGGGAAAACCCGTGGAAAGCAGTGGAAAAACTCCTAGAAAGCACTCAGGGAATTCCGAGAAAGCAAAGGGAAGCCTCTAGAAAGCTGGCGGTAATTCCCAGCACGGCTCCCGACCCAGCAAATCCTGGACAACAATTGGAAAATTCCTAGAAGGATTCAGATCCAGCAATTCCTAGGTAGCACAAGGGACTCCTGGAAAGGAAACACTGGCTGCTCTCAATGGAGCTACACGAGGCAGGTACCCACAAGCAGGGACGCTGGCCCCGGCCCCGGAGCGGGATCAGCCAGCGCCGGAAGCAAACATCACAGCCCGTCTTCCCCAAGTGCCCTCGTCCTTCCCGGAGGCCACCTGCCAAGGGCCTGATCCCTGATCCTGCCTCAACTTCAGGAATCCTGCAGCTCCCGGCAAGCCTTTAAGCTGTCACTAATGTGAAGTCCCACATTAAAACAATGCGGGAGGCTGCGTGTAGTTTCCCTTAAGAAGATCGAAGTAGTCTCAACAGCTCGTCTAAGCTGTCTAACAGAGTTCGGAAAGAGGATCTACTTCCCCGTGTCACTGTTGTGACTGATTGAAGAGAGATTTCGGTCAGCCCCGATAAGGCATCGCACATCTGGACACACCAACAGTTAGATCTTCCTGATGCGGAAGCAAAAGAGAACTCAATTCTTCTCTGAAACAAAAATAGTCACATTTGAAGAAACACCTCCAAAAGGAAAGCAAGTGCAGGGCTATTATTTTATTCCTGGCAACTTGTCCTAATTTACATTAGAAAGAAGCATAAAATGCACAGCACTAGGCTGCCGTCACCAGCCTCTTCAAAGGTCTGAAACAGCCGCCTGGTTTAGCCAGACACCGGTACCGTGCCCCACGTGGCCCCTCTCGCCCCCACTCTGGCCACCCTGCTCTCCGTGACCCAACACACCAGCACTTTTGACCTCCGCTAGCTGTGAGGTTTTCTTGGATTACACCAAAGTAAAGAAAAAAGGGGGTGGTTACGCTTACTTCATGCTGTTAACGAGGCCATGCGAAACAGCATCCATATGGAAAAACTATTGGATTTCTCCTCGACCGTCAAACAAACAGCTACTGTTTTCTTAACCGAACTGCATCTGCACATGCTGCCTGTTAGAGCTGGTGCCCTCCACAGCGATGAAGTGGGCACAGCCTGCAGCAGGATGTCGTTAGACACAAGCTAAAACTAACCTTGAAATTAAATCTCCAACTCTGGAACCATATGAATAACTATAGGGGAAGCACTACTAATTAATGCCATTTATTTGTCTACATGTTATTAAAATAATAGCAAACTGACGTTCACAAGCTGCTGTCTTATCTCCCTGCCAGGAAATTGAGACAGACAAAAAAGAGCTCTGTTCAAATGCCCTCATCCTAAGTGAGCATTAAGGCAGTTAAAATTTGCCATTCAGGGTTCAAGATGCAAGAATTCAAAAGACTGAGAATAGCACAGTTCAGCCTGTTTTCTGGAAACAGACGGAAAATCTCTAGCACTGAAAAACAGACAATACATACAAACTTCTTCACAACCAATCCTTTTAGAGTTTCTCTCTTTTTTTTTTTTTTTTTTTTTTTTTTAAGTCAGAGTAAATTAAACTGAACGGAGCTTGTTGTACAGAGATTTGATATGCTGCTGTTCAGCAGTACTTACTTGTTAAACAGTGCTACTAAAGACTACTTGCCAAAACAGAGAAAAATGCACATGCACAAATGCTTTTGCAGATCATACCTTTGATGTAATTCAATCTGAGCAGATCTGGTAAATCCGTCAGGATTTTTCAAGAACATTATAGCACCTTGTATATCCCTGCGGTGATTTACTGTTTGAATATGGCAATTCAGTTTAGTGCAATACACACTCAACTGAGAAAAAGGTTTTATAATACAGGATTAATACCTTACTAAGAACTTGATATGGAAAAGCATGCACCATTCAGAGATACAGCCTTGTCTGAAGTCAGTGATAAGTGCTCAATACCAGTTAAAATCTGGCGCTAAACATTGTGAAATAATGTAGGGTTTACATAGCCATCACACTGAGAGCATTAAATTAGTAAGCAGAAAATAGCAAGGTAGATTAAAAGTTGTCCTTCGAGGAGTACAAATACTTTCTTCTTTCTTTCCTCCTGAAGATACATGGACAAAGAAGCCTCTGGAACAACTGGGACAACTAGAAAAGCCCAATTACAACAGAATATACAAGCTAGCAAGTTCAGACTCAGGTATCTTACTGAAAATAGCTCTAAAAATAATGCATAAGAATGAAACAGTTAAAAATGCAATTAAACCGTTCTTCATATTCTGACAGCCTATACACAGCGCTGCAAAATAAAACACCATTTTAGGTCATCTGATCTTTTTCAAGCCTGAAGAAAATAAAAAGGAACAGAACGAGTCCAATGCAAAGCATGACCACATACTGTGAATTACACTTCCCAGAAACTAGCAGCACTCCCGTACCAAATTATTCTGCTTTGATTTGCAAACCTCCGTCCCTGCTTGTGAGGCAGGGTGAGAGACACTGAAAGAAAGGGAAACGGCAAGAAAGGAATCCAAGCGGCACATCCCCAACCCCTTGCTGAGCTGCCACCCTCAGTAAGGGTGGGCGTCCCTGCGCGTAGCTACAGAGCTGCCGGCAAACAAATCCTCTCCTTTGTAGGCAAAACACAGGGATGGCAAAACAGGACTCTGCTACTCACAGGGCCGTAATGTCATTTATAGCTTCCTTAGTTAGACACTGTAGCAGGACGATGCCAAAACTAATGTTAATTGCTGTGAACAGATTTAACCCACTCGTTTGAAAATAATCTGCCCTAAAAGCTTACTGAGTCTGTTTTGAAAAAGAACATGTCTCTCATTTTAAGCAAGATCTGGAAACGTTAAGAAGTAGAGAAGATAGATATACAGTTATAGATGGACTCCAGGGCCATGCATGCGATTTCAAAACTGTCCATAAAAGCAGAGACAAGCGGTGCAGAGAAGCTCAGCGTGCAACAGCCTCTGTCGCGAGGCGGTCAGCACCTGCAGACCCACGTGTCAGCACCCCAGAGATCACTAAGTTGCACCAGGGAGCCACCAAGAAATAAGGAGAGCAGTTCCCCCAAACTGGCACCTCCCTTTGGAGGGTCATTAGACTTCCCAGGAAAGTGTGCCATCCTTTCAGTATCAGTCATCACTGGGATATTTTCAAAGTGAGATGAATTTGCAACATTTATGGCGTAACCAAGCATTGCTCCTCGAGCCACTCGCTGGAGCTGGACATGCAGACCTCTCATTAAGAGCCCAAATGCCCCGGTCCTGGCTCTGCATCTGCGCCTCCGATACGGGAGGGAAGCCTTTTCCTCTCATTTCAGTGTGGACTTGGTGATCAACACATGGACAAGATGTGACAGACCGAGACAGAATAAAGTCACAGCCTGCATGCAAATCCCAGCCTCAGCCTAACTGGAAAGTTGCAGGGTTTATTAGCTTTCCCTGCTGAATAATTCACAGCCCTGCAGCAGAGGTCCTGAACAAGCAGCAGGTTCTTGACTACTACAAATGCCTTTAAAGCCAAAGCAAAAAGATTTTGATTTTCCATTGTTCACTTCTGCCGGAGGGGAGCCACAAAAAGGGAGTCAGGCAGCTCAGGCACAGGGAAAATGCTGCTGTCAAGGGGAAGGCAGGTTGGGATGACTGAAACGAGCTGGTTATGGCCAAGGATGACAAGGAAGCCACTACTGAAGTGCGTTCTCCTGCACTGATTTCCTCAGTTTCTCTCCTCCAAAGGTCTGGTGGCCAGTGCCCTCAAACCGAGCATTTCCAGTTGTATCTAATCTCGGCTGAGAGTCCCCCGGCCCTGCACGGCTCTCACGTAACTGCGGACAGGAGAGGTGGGAGAGAGCAGCCTGCCCCTCACACGGTTAAAAATCTGCTAAACAACTCGGCTAAGCACAGGAGATTGTCCTACAGAGGGACATTAGCATCTCCACAGAGAGAGGCTGGTAAACAGATCGAGAGGAAGAGGCTGAAACTACCCACACTTAACCCGCCGAGGGAGGTTTGAATTGCTGCGGTTCTCCCTTCTGCCCTCCATCCCCCGAGGAGGGGAATGTAAAAGCTTGTACAAAGTCTGGGATGCAAACCGGAGCTGGGCTCCCAGCCACAGAGGGGGGGAGAGAGACATTTTGGATTTTACCTGGGAATAAATACAGCAGCACAGTTTTCTCTCTCTCTGAAACTTTATAAGCTTTGGGGATTGGATTTTCCCTTTATTTGATTAACTTTCCAGCGGCTGACATTGTTACATTATATTGATCAGAATAGGTTATACTTGGTAGACTAGATGAAGGTATAATTGCAGGTGTTAGGTACAGTACAATCTGATGAACTAGGTACAGTACAATCTGATGAACTAGGTACAGTACGGTCTGATGAAATAGGTAAATGATAAGCAAATCTTGGCAACAGTAACTGAAGAAA
>NW_020451288.1:0-4405 GCF_003343035.1 Apteryx rowi
AAAAATACATTTTTTTAGAAATGAAACAGAAATTTTTTAACATAGGTTTTAAAAAACACAGTTCTAAAGTTGGGGCTCGCCGGCAGAGCGCCCCTCCCCGAGCCGCGCGAGACGGGCGGCGCCCCAAAAATCCACGTAGCACCCCAAAAAATCCATGTGGCACCCCAAAGGGTTGTGTAGCGCCCCAGAAATTTATGTAGGACCCCCCCCAAAATGTACACAGCACCCCCAAGGCTTGGGTAGCACCTGATTTAACATAGTTTTTTAAGAATAAAATTCTAAACATTAAAATTTTGAATAAAAAATAAAAATTCAAAAAAAATCTAAAAATTGCTTTTCAAAAATGAAATTTAAAAAATAAACTAAAATTTAAGTACTTTTAAAAATAAGTTTTTAAAAATAAAGTTCTAAAATAAAATTTCTAATAAAAATAAAATTTCACAAAATAAAATTCTAAAAATTTTATTTTAATTTTTAAAATTAGAAATTTTTAAATTTTATTTTTTTTAAAAAATTTTAATTTATTTTTTAAAAAAATTAAAAATGAAAGAGGGAGAAGGGGGTCAAGGGGGGGGGTTGCAACGGCGAGCTGCCGTTCGAACCGCCGGGGGGACGTTTGGGGGGGGACACCGCACTCACCGCCTCCCTGCGCCGCCGCTCCTGCTCCCGCTTCCGGGCCATCTCCCGCTGCTGGTCGAGCATGGACTGCGAGGGCTGCGCCTGCGAGCTCTGCGCCTGCGGCGCCGGGGCGGCCGTCTGCACCCGGCGAGCCTGCTCCATGGCGTCCTCGTCGTCGCGGCTCCTGCCAAAGCGGCGGCGGGCGTCAGCGGCGGGGGCGGGGGGTGGCGCGGCGGGGGACACCCCACGCGGCTGCACATGATTTGGTGGCGCCCCACGTGGCTGCACCCGACGCAACTGCACCCAACTTGACTTGGCTGCACCCGACGTAGCTGCGCCGGTTTGGCTGCACCCGACGTGGCTGCACCCAACTTGACTTGGCTGCACCCGATGGAGCTGCGCCGATCTGGCTGCACCCCACGTGGCTGCACCCAACTTGGTGGCACCCGACGTGGCTGCACCTGACCTGGCTGCACCTGACTTGACTTGGCTGCACCCAACGTAGCTGCACCCAATCTGGCTGCACCTGATTTGGCTGCACCCGACTTGACTTGGCTGCACCCGATGGAGCTGCACTGATCTGGCTGCACCTGACTTGGCTGCACCCAACTTGACTTGGCTGCACCTGATCTGGCTGCACCCGATGCGGCTGCACCCAAGGTGGCTGCACACGAGGTGGCTGTACCCAATCTGGCTGCACCCAATGTAGCTGTACCCGATTTGGCGGCACCCCACATGGCTGCACCCGACGTGGCTGCACCCAACTTGACTTGGCTGCACCTGACGTAGCTGCACCAGTCTGGCAGCACCCGATGCGGCTGCACCCGATCTGGCTGCACGTCACTTGGCTGCACCCAATTTGGCTGCACCTGACCTGACTGCACCCGATCTGGCTGCACCTGACTTGGCTGCACCCGATCTGGCTGTACCTGACTTGGCCGCACCCAACTTGGCTGCATCTAATTTGGCAGCACCCAATGTAGCTGCACCCGACGTGGCCACACCCAATTTGGCAGCACCTGACTTGGCTGCACCCGATTCGGCTGCACCCAATCCAGTTCCCCCCCACCAGGTCCCGCTGTCGCCCCGAGCAGCCCGGGGGGGCTCTGGATTTTGAGAGCGCCGCAGGGCGCAAAAGTGGTGGCGGGTTTGCCGGCAGAGCGCACCTCCCCGAGCCGCGCGAGACTGAGATGACACCCCAAAAATCCATGTGGCACCCCAAAGGGTTGCGTAGCACCTCAGAAATTTATGTAGGACCCCAAAAATGTACGCAGCACCCCAAAAATTTGTGTAGCATCCCAAAGATTTGTGTGGTATCCCAAAATTTGTGTAGCACCCCAAAGACTTGGGTAGCACCTCAAAGACTTGGGTAGCACCCCAAAGACTTGTGTGGCACTCAAAAATTTGTGCAGCGCCCCAAAGACTCAGGTAGCACCCAAAAATTTGTGTAGCACCCCAAAGACTTGGGTAGCACCCGAAGACTTGCGTAGCAACCCGAAGACTTGGGTAGCACCCAAAAATTTGTGCAGCACCTCAGAGACTTGCATAGCATCCCAAAGACTTGAGTAGCACCCAAAGACTTGTGTAGCACCTCAAAGACTTGTGTAGCACCCAAAAATCTGTGTAGCACCCCAAAGACTTGCGTAGCACCCAAACACCTGCGTAGCCCCCCAAAGGTCTGCGTAGCACCGAAGAGCCAAGGGGGACACCCTGCAAGGCWGGGCGCCACCGGCACTCTCACCTCATCCTCTCCTGCTCCCGCCGCAGACGCTCCTTCTCCCTCTCCACCTGCTCCGCCTGGGCTTTGAGGGCCTTCTCGCGCTCCTCCTTCTCCCGCGCCGCCCGCTTGAACTGCTCAAAGCTGTCGCTGGAGGACTTGGCCGTGGAGGACGGCGTGGTGGGGTGCTTCTGCACCAAGCTCGCCCACGAGCCCATGTTTTTAATCTTCAGGTCCTGCGGAGCAGAGGGAGGCGTTTTTAGGGTGCTGCCTGCCCCAGCGCCATGGGAGAAGAGGGCTGGAGAGGTGACGCGGCTCCTCGCCGGAGCAGAGCCCTTGGCAGCGCGGCATGCCGGCGGTGGTGGCAGGAGGTTGCGGGCTGGAAGTGGTGGTGGGGCTGGATGTGGCTGTGGAGCTGGAGGCAGCTGGGGGGCTGGAAGGGGCTGAGGGAGGGGTTGAAGAAAGCTTGGGGCTGGAGATGGCTATGGGAAGGGCTGGAGGTGGTTGTGGGGCCAGAGATGGGTGCGGAAAGGGCTGGAAATGTTTCCAGGACTGGGAATGGCACCAAAAAGGGCTGGAGATGTCTCCAGGGCTGCAGATGGCTGCAGAAGGGGCTGGAAATGTCTCCAGGGCTGGAGATGGCTCCAAAATGAGCTAGGGATGGTTCCAAAAGGGGCTGGAGATGGCTCCAAAAGGGGCTGGGGATGGCTCCAAAAGGGGCTGGAGGTGTCTCCAGCACTGGGAATGGGTACAGAAGGGGCTGGAGATGACTGCAAAAGGGGCTGGAGATGTCTCCAGGGCTGCAGATGGCTGCAAAAGGGGTTGGAGATGTCTCCAGGGCTGCAGATGGCTGCAAAAGGGGCTGGAAATGTTTCCAGGCCTGGAGATGACTGCAAAAGGGGCTGGAGATGTCTCCAAGGCTGGAGATGGCTCCAAAGGGGCTAGAGATGTCTCCAAAAGGGGCTGGAAAAGGCTGTGGAAGGCACTGGAGATGCCTCCAGGCCTGGAAACAGCTGCAGAAGAAGCAGCAGGCAGCCCCGTGGAGCCGCTCCGCCAGCCCCCTTCTCCCAAACCATCTCCTGGGCCGAGCCCTTTCCCCGTCCGCGACCCGGAGCGGCACCAGCAAGGGGGACCGAACCTCACCTTTTTGGGAGCGACGGGCGTTTTGGGCTCCTGTTTTTGCCTGTCCTTATCCGGCCCGCCGGGCGGCGGAGGCGGCGCCGGCGCCGGCGGCGTCTGCTCGGGGGGCCTAATGACGGGTCGCCCGCCGCCCTCCAGCGGCTTCATCTCGGCTCCTGTGAGGGCAAACGGTAGGTGAGGAGCCGCCCGGGAGCTTCCGAGGGCACCACGGGTGGCCAGGACGGAGGCCAGGAGCGCCGCGGAAGGGGGGACGGGGACTCACTGGGTTGGCCGTGCGCCGGCGCCTTGACGCCCTCGGGGTGTTTCGGCGGCTCGGGCCGCAGCGGCGGGCTGAAGGCCTCGGTGCGGACGGCGGGCGAGTGCATCTTCTCCTCCTTGGCCGCCAGCGGCTGCGACTGGGCGACAGAGGCGGCCCTCATCTCCTGCGGCATCCATCCCCGTCCCACCTCCCGCGGGCGCCCCGGGGTGGGGAGAGAGAAGCAAACCGTCGCCGCCGAGCCGCCCCGGCTCTCGGCGTCCGCGGTTCCGGCGGTGGCGCGACGGCGGGTTTTTCTAGGGGGGGACGACGGGGGGACGGCCGCGTGCGCCCTGCCGTTACCTGTTTTTTGGGCTGGATGCTTGGCTGGGGTGGCGACTGGTGGACCAAGCCCTGGAACGGCGGCATCTGTGGGGAATGCATCATGAGAGGGGAAGGGGCTTCCCTCAAGTGACCTGCAACAGTTCGGCACCAGTCAGTCCAGCGGCGGCGGCGGCCGGCCGGCATCGCGTCCCGCCGCCGCCGCCACCGCCGCCCCCGCGGAGCTCCGCTGCAAACAAGGCGCCGCCGGCAGTGCCCGGACAAACGAACGGCGCCCGGAGAAACGGCGCTCGGAGAAACGGCAGTGGCGCCGCGGCGTCGGCCACCGTTCGGCGACGAAGCGGCTTCGGTCC
>NW_020451288.1:6342-8482 GCF_003343035.1 Apteryx rowi
CTGATGGTGGTGATGGTGATGCTGAGGAAGAGCAAACGGCGCCCGTTACGGCCGCGGGGAGCCCAAGCGCCCGGCGCCCCTTCGGCTCGGGAGCGGGAGCCCCTCCGGCGCTGCTCCGGCTTCCTCCCTACCTTTTTCGGCTCTCGCCCCGAATGCCCCTTCTTCTTCGCTTTCGGCGCCAGCTCTGCAAAGACAAGAGGCGACAGAGCAAACGTTAGCGGCCGCCCGGCATCCGGGCTTTTTCCGAACGCCATCGCGGGGCCTGCTCGGAGTGATACGGAGCGCGAGGGACTCGGCAAGGAAGCCCGACGTTATTAAAAAAAAAAWMCCACCACCACCAACCCCCCCGCGCCAGCTCCCTTTCCGCTGCCAAGATTATTTTTAAGGCCCCCGAGGAACAGCTCCGTTCGGCTACGCCCGGCCCGTTCCCAGGCTTTCCCAGATTAAACCGTCCCATCCCCTGGCGGCTCCCCCCGCTCGGCTTTGAAACGCTTTCCCCTAAATCCTCCCCCCTTCCCAAAACGATCCCGGCGTCGCAGGTTTGCGCCCGTTCCTTCGAATGTGGCGGGCCAAAAAAGGGGCAACGGGCCAAGCTCCGGAGTCGGCGGCTCCAAAACGGCTCCGGATGAGCTGCGCCAAAGCCGCAAACGAGGCCAAAAGACGGCGGTTCGGAGCTGCGAGTCCGTGGGAGAAATGCTTGGAATAGCAGCGGCAAAGCCAAACTAAAGCTCCGAGGTCCCCGCCGGGTCACGGCGGGAGTTTTGCTGCGGCCGGGGTAGGAAAAATAAATCCCCAAAGCGAGCGGAAGGGCGGGATTTGAAGGGCGTTTTTCCCTCCCGGGGCTCGTGGTTCCCTCGGAGAGGGGCAGAAAAACACAACGCAGTGGGAAAGGAGGGAAGCGCGGCTCGGGCTCCCGGCCCACAGCAAATCTGCCCGCAAATATTTGCTGGCGAGCGGGAAAAATGTTCGATTCCGAAGGGAAAATCCCCCTTGGCCAGACTCGAGGGTGGCCGGAGAAATCGGGCGGCCGATGCTGCCCATGAGCAAAGCTGTTTTGCCCCCTTCCGCCGCCGCGCCGGGGCGGAAACCGCTGGGAATGGCACCGGCCATCGGCAACACCGGGAAAAGCCAGACGGGTTGGGAAAGGGAGGAAAAATGYGGGAGATGGGGAATTATCACGGCGGAGGAGGAGGATGGGCGCAGGGATGGCGTCAGGCTCCTGGTGCGCTCGGGCRCCTCGGGCCCTGCAACTCCCAGCCCAGCCAGGGTTTTTCCAAGGTGGGAAAAGGTTCTCAGGAGCCGCCGYCGGCTGCTTTTCCGCGCTCACCCGCTGCCGAGGCTCTCAAAGCGGCGGGGAAGCAGAAAAAGTCTCGGCAGCRTTTTCGCCCACTTCTTTTTCGCCCTAAAAATCCTCGCGCCCACCCGGAAGAGCGGGAGGATACGAGCCCGTCAGCCAGCGGCAAATCTCCGCTTTAAATCATCGCTTAAAACCACGAATCCGGGATTACACGAAAGGCGCGTTTTTCCGCAGCGAGCGGAATTTAAAGGCAACAGGCAGAAAACAGCCCGTTCGCCGTCAAAATTTGCTCCGGCGTCTGAGAGCGCTGGAATTACGAGTTTGCTAAAAAAAGAAAGAAAAAAGCCACGCGGTGATGCGGCTATTCCCGGAAAAGTCATCGGATTCCCACGCCCTCGGAGGGGGGGGGGAAAAAGGCGGAGGAGCCCGGGGCCGGTTCGGGGAGGATGTTTTAACGATGCTAAAGGAGATTTAAGAAAAGCAACGAGATCTGGGAGCAGGTTATCGCTCCGAAACGCGATTGCCCTCGCTGGAAAAGCGAAGCTCCGCTCGGCCTCGGCAGCGTCGAGCCCCTACGGCAGCGCCTGGATGCGGCGCTGGGAAATTTGGGGACGCGGTGGGAAAGCTGCAGAGTTTGGGGAGACCCCAAAATCATGGGAAAGCTGCAGAGTCCAGGGAGACCCCAAAATCGCAGGGAAGCTGCAGAGTCCCAGAAGACCCCAAAATCATGGGAAAACTGCAGAGTCCGGGGAGACCCCAAAATCGCAGGGAAGCTGCAGAGTCCCGGAAGACCCCAAAATCATGGGAAAACTGCAGTCCCGCGAAGAACCCAAAATTGCGGGG
>NW_020451288.1:9097-24261 GCF_003343035.1 Apteryx rowi
TTTTTCCGAAGGTTCAAAGCTCGGAAGGACAAAAAGCGGCCGGCTCAATAAAAAAACCACGCTTCCCTCGAACGCGGAGCAAAACGGGGTCTAATACTAAAAATCGCTAAAATAAAACAACACGCCGAGCAAATCGGAGCCTCTCCGGCGCCGGGAGCAAGCTGCATCCACGTGCAATCCGGTGCATCGAGCCAACTGCCTTTTCCCGGACTCGACCGTGGATAAAAGTTGCAATTCCCAAAGGCAATCTCTCTCTACGGAGCAATTTTGGGGGAAAAAAAGCAAAATTGGGGCCCTCCGAAGCGCCCTGGCGAGCAGAGCTTGGGATTCGGCGCTTGCCACCGTTCTTGCGGCCACGATTTCTCGTTTTTCAGGAATTCTCGGGAAATAGCTCAATGTGGAAAAGCCGGTTGAAGCAAAACACGGCGCTAAGCCGGGACGGAGCCTGCAAGCTTGCGACATCGGAGCGGGAGGTACGAACGCGTGGGCTGCTGTCGGCACGAAAAACCCCGCGGCTGCTTTTCCCGACCTCCGGGAGATTCGTCCTCCCGGATTTTCCCCCCTCCCTGAGCATCGGCACGCGGAAGAAGTGATGCGTCCGATCGCCGGCTGGACGGGGGGGGCTAGAAACACCGCGTGTTTTAAGGCAACTAGAAGGAGAATCCCGAGATGGAAAAAAAGCACCGGGGAGGTTTGGACGAGAGGAATCGGCGCGGTTTCGCGGAGAGAAAAAATTGGAAAGCTGCCGTAAAAACGCAATTTTAGTCCCCTCTAAATTACGGTTTTACAGCATCCGGCATCTAATTTTGCTTCCGCACGTTTGCGCTAACAGCTTTGCCTTGCCCTCGGCGGGCACAGGAGCGCCGCCGTTCACCCGGAGAGGTCGGGAGCTGCTGGATCGCGGCGCAAACTTTGGAAAAGTCGGAGGGGGGAAATCTCCGATCTCAGTTTGCCGCGTAGCCGGCGCGAGCTCGTCCCCGCCGGAAATAAATAGGGACGCGTTTCAGAGCAGAGAAGCCAACGCACCGCTGGCGCCATTCCGGAATCGCTTCAGCTCCTTAAAAAAACACAAATTTTGGAGTCGCTGTCAGGCAAATTTAATGCCGCGCAACACTGCGGCCCCGGAGGAAGAGCAGCGAACGGGCGGGTTTTTTTTTTTGGTAGCCTCAGTAGGTCCAAATCCGCATCGGCTCCTGGACAGATTAAACCCGGGAAGCGGAAAAAAAGCCGGCTGCCCCTAACCGATACATCCAAGCGGAATTCCTTAAAAAACCCCGCAGCTTTCTAGCAAAACAACGTTTCATCGCCGCTGCCTTACAGAGCCTGGTTTAACTTCCCACGTCCCGGCTTAAGTTAGCGGCTAGAGGAGACAATAGCTTTAGTCGACGGCACGGCTCGGCCGAAGGACGGCGCTCGCGGCAAACCGAACGGCTAAGCGGAGCAGACGCCGGCCCGGATGGTTATCCTACTTTTTTTTTTCCAAGCAAGTCCTGCCCAATGCCGTTAAAAAACTAAACGCCGTTGTTAAGACGCAAACGCACGTCTCGGCTTTTCCCTGCCGCACCGCTCCGGCGAGGCCGCCGCCAAGCTCCTCCGAGGAAAACACAGCAGCTCGCTAAAAATACAGATGTAGGTTATTAGGCAAAGAGACACCTTGGCGCGGGCCGGAGTTTGGCTCCCGCGCCCAACTTAGGAAAAAAGTAACGCGGAGAGGGGGAAAAATCACTCGTCGCGCCCGTGAAATGCCAGAGCCAACGCCAACGCCGCTGCCGTGCCGGAGCGGGGGCCGCGGCACGGGGGCCGCGGCGCGGCGGCTCCGGCAGACGCACGGGTTCAGTTACAAAGACGACAAACTTAAAGACCAAGCCGGTAATGAAAACGTTATTTATTTATACAGAAAACAGGTAAAAGGATCGAGTCTTTAAAGAAGCCGCATCTAACCTGTTTCCGAATCTTCGCTGTCGGAGGAGCTGGACTCGCTGGTGCTCTCGGATTCGGAGGAGGAGAAGCCCTTCATTTTGGAGGAGCCAGCGATTACGTCCACTTTCTCCGCTGCAACGAGACAAGGGAACGACATCGTCAAGGGGCGTTGAAAAAAAACCCCCGTGAGCCGGAGGCCCCGAGCGGCTCTGGGAGCGGGCAAACCCTTCTCCCGGTTTCAGTCCCGCTTCCCGACGCGGACGCGGACCGGTTAAGCCGGAGCAGGGGCTCCAAACTCGCTTTTGGGGCTCGTGACTTTTTTTATCGCGTGCCGTAACTGTTAAACCTCGGCCAACGGGCGGCCCAGAGGTTCCTTTCAAATCCCTGTTTGCCGCCCCGTCGTTCAGGGACATTTTATTTAAAAAAAAGCGCGTATCGGTTCTTCGGCCATGAATATCTATTAAAACGTGGCAGAAAAACTTCCGACTCCCAAAGCCGGCGGAGAGGAAGGGCCGCGTCGCCAGCCTCTCCGGCCCCGGATGAAGCTCTAAAACACCAAAAATACCGGCACCGCGTCCCCCATTCCCTTTCCCTGCGCCGGGAATACAGCGCCGGAATAAGTGGCGAACCGCTTTGAGGCCGAACGGTACCTTGAGGTTTCCGCTTCTTCCGTAAACACGACGTTACGTATCTCTCCAGCTCCCGTAACGTGGATGGTTTTAACGTCTCAAAGTCGATCTCGATCTCATCCGGATTGGAGTTTTTAAGCGAGGGTTCTCGCGACTGGATGATATGGACAACTCGGCCCAGTTTCTCCCCGGGGAGTTTATTAATGTCCAGGCTCAGCTGCCTCTTCTCCTCGTAGGACATTGGCTTACACTTCTCCTCTTCCTCGGACTCGTAGGCCGGAGGGGGTTTGCTGTTCTTCACCGTCACAGGCTCCTTCTTACTACTTAAGAACAAGAGTAAAGAGATTATTTATTACAGGAGCCTCCCCAAAAAGGCGGAGGGGTTTCAACGAGCGGCTCGCTCCATCCTCGCGCCCCGACCGCCACGACCACGCCGCCGCGTTCCGGGAACCGTCGCGTTTCGGGAACCGCCGCTACCGCGCAGAACGGCGCGAGCGAAGCGAGAAGCCGCGGAGCCCCRACGGAACGGAGACGGAGACGGGGCTGACCTGGAGGTGCTGCTGTTGCTGTTGCTTTTCTTGGCCTTCTTGGGCGGCGGCTCCTTGGCTTTGCTCTTCTTGCCGTCGTCCAGCTCCTCCTTCTTTTTGTGCTTCTCCTTCTTCTTCTCCTTCTTGTCTTTCTCCTTTTTCTTTGGTTTGTTCTGCTGGGGCTGCGACAGGGCTGCAAGCTGTTCATGCACTGCTTTAAGCTGAGAGGCAGACACACAAAGATCAAGATCCTTTTGCCCAGCACCTCCTCCTCTTCCATATTCATTACCTTCCTCGCTGATGCTTTTCTCCTCTTTTTTTTTGTTTTTTTGGACTACCTATGCTCTTATCTGTTAATATTAAAGTCTGGTTTTCCAGTTTTTCGGCATACTGCGATTTTGGGGTATGTCTGGACCAAGCTCTTTCAAGAGTTTGGCACCGTATTTCTCCCCGTTAATCGTAGAAGGCGGCACTAAGCCACGCTTTATTTACTAGCGCCAACAACGTCACGAATTCTTGGGATTAGGGAACATTTTGGGGGTCCTAAAGGGGTCTGGAAGGACCGTTCTGGAAAGCACCGATCCCTCGGCGCTCYGCCAGCCCTTTCCGACTGACGGGTTTACAGTGCTTCACGCTATCGTTATTTTACGGCTAAGCTTTGAGCCGAATACAGCGAATTGCCCGAGGCGACCGATCCGTCAAGACGGACAYGTTACCTGTTCCTGGAGTTCGGCCAGCCGCTGAGCTCGCTCCTCCTCAGAGTCATCCGAGGAGCTGTCGCTGTCGGAGGAGCTATCGCTGCTGCTATCRCTAGACGAAGGGGGAGCCACCTTGGTCGGAGGCGGCACCACCACGGGAGAAGAGGCCGGGATCACAGGTTCCTCGGGTTCGTCGGGCATTTTGGCGAAGCGCATCTCAAACACGTCCTGCGAACACACGGGACAAATGACGCGGGGTTCGGCAGCCCAACGCCATCGTCACCTCCAGGGTGTTTCCCGAATACCGGCGGCCGCCCCCCTCGGAGGAAGCAAAACACCCGCGCGAGACCGCGTCACGCAGACAAGGGAATCTCCTTCGCGCCCAATGTCTGTTTGGAGCTTTGACCGTATCCCGAACAGTCGGAAACAAACCACCGCGGTTCTGTCCGAGGACAAAATCACCCGAACTCATTTCACACCAAGCCTGCAACCGCTCCAGCCCAAAAAAAAACGGGGAAAAAGAGGATTTTGTCCCCCAAGCAGGCACAGCGTTCCTCTCTGAGGCAGCGGCATGCCTGGCCAAATCCCCTCATGCCGGGCAAAACGCTTAGAGGGAGGAAAACCAAAAAAACAGCACAATTTTTCCGGGCCGTTTGCTTCCTAAGAGGCCAGTGAGACCCGAAAACAAGCTCCGCTCAGCTGCTTTGAGTTGTTTAAACGTCAGGCAGGCGAGTCGAAGCTTAGCTCGTCACTCCGGGCTCCTTTTGGAGTCAATCGGAGACGGGGAAGGTCCAGAGGGCGACTGCAGGTCCAGAGGGTGATTCCAGGCCCAGAGGGCGATTGCAGGTCCGGAGGGTGAYTGCAGACACCACCTTTCCCAGCCGCTCACCAGCATCCCTGTGGGCTCCGCGGAGAATCRGGACCAGTTTGGATTTCCCGCGGAAACCGTTCGCCCAAGGAACAAGCGACGCCTTGGCCCGAGCGCGGGTTTTTCGGCGAGGCCCGCGGGGCTTTTCCCGACGTCGGTGTCTTCCCCGGCCGCTTCTTCCTTCCTAAATTAGCGGAGCCGGAGCCTGGCCGGGCTGTTTTTCTCCGTCGGCACCGGTTTGGGCATCCTTTTGAGCCGCAGCAGCTTTGGGGGACATTTGCGGAGGGGTTTTTAGAGAGCAGCGTCTCTTTTTCACTGATTTTAGGCAGCATCGCGGAGAAAAACCACGTGTTTTAGCCCGTTTTGTCGGGACTGGGGCTCTTGACGCACGGAAGCGCAAAGAGGGTGAACGATCTTAAGCCGAGCGAGGGCAAGCGCCTAAAGTAACAGGCTCCAACACACGGAGCGTGAAACTCGGCTTTATAAACGGACCGGAAAGAGGTTTTTCCCATCCGCACCACGCTCCAAAAGTTCCTTTTCCATCTTTGCGTCGGGAAGAAAGCTCCCCCAGCAGCTCCGTGCAGGGGGGATGCGTTCCCAAGCCAGTTTGCAGGGTTTAACGCACCCGGGGGAAAACGCACCGAAAGTTAGACCAAAACAAGGAAAAAATAGCCAGGGAAAAGGGCGAGCATCATCTTTTCCGGCCTTTTTCCAAAGCGCTGCGAGTATCCCGGGTTTTGCAAGCTCACCAAAAGCCGCCCTCGGCCAGGCAAACCCTCTTCCCGTCACCGGCGACTGCGACGCCGAGTAGTTTTTACAAACGGCTTTACGGAAAATCCGGAAGCGGCTTTTTTTCCCGTTTCTCCTCTGGAAACGCACCGCTCTACCGGTTACGAACCCAGCCCAGGGCTGTTAACGTCTGGTTTAGCCTCTGTTTTTTGAGTTAAAACTTGAATTAATAGTTTCTACCCGGCTCGCGGGTGTTTTCTGATGTAAATCAGCTCCTTTGGCCACCTCTTTTCCGAAGGCGGAAAGCAAGCCACGCTGGTTTATTCGGCTTTCCGAGAGCCCTGTCATTCAAATAGCCCTTCCGCTCCGCTGGGCTTGAGCTCATCTTTTCTTGAGCTGGGAAAAGGAGTGTGAAGAGCCCTGCTGGATTCGGGCGTCCCACGGCCRCGGCATCCATCTAGGCTCCTCTCCGCTTCCCGGTGTTCGCTCCAGCACGGGTCCAAAGCTGCCGGCTCCTGCCGTCAGCGCAATCGGATTCAACGAGCTGGAAGTTATCGGGGTGCCGCCGAGGGCCGATACAACTTATTCCTTTCCGAAACGGGAACAGCAGCCACCCTCTTCCCAAGGCAAAAAGACAGGAGAAATCAGCGCTGACGTGAAACGACCGCCTGGAAACACGGACGGGGAGAATCCCCCGGGCTCAGCGAAGGGTTATTTAGTTTGTTCGAGACGACGGGGCGCCGCAAACAAACGCGGACGGCGCCTTTGACGGCAGTTCTCCGGTGCTACTACAAGATCCTTGAACATATTCCCCCAAAAACTCCAAGATCCACTTGGAGGTTTTTGTTGCTGGCAGAATACCAAAGTTTCTGCATCCCGGGAAACCCGTGTAGCTCATTTCCCAGCGAACCCGTTACTTCCAAACGCTTCGCACGGCGCCAGAAGGAGCGGAGAGCGCAAAACGAGGCCGCCGAAGAAGACAACCGGTGTGACGACGCGTCGCAGTGGATAAAACAGCTATTTCCTCTCTCTCGGTATTCGCGGGAGGCAAGTCGATATTTCAAAGCCTCGTTTTTCTCTCCCTCCCTTTATCAAAAAGATCAGAGGGGGAGAAAGATGCTGCTGCACAAAATAAAAGCGGCAAATACGAACGGAGCTGATTCAGCCCGCTCCATCTCCTGCTTCCGCAGCAAAACAAAATAACCTTTTTTTTTCCGCCGTTACCTACCGGGCTGCTGTTTTGAATAGTATTTTAAGACTACGCGGCCTTTTCTGCTGGTGCAATTAGTAAAGAACGACGCGGGCGGCAACGAAGCGTTTCCTTACCTGCAGCTTCCGCGCCATGGCCACCACCTCGTGATCGGCGGGGTTGTATTTGTAGCAGTTGGAGAACATCAATCGCACGTCGGCGGCGAATTCCTGAGCATCTCTGTATTCCCGGTTCTCCAGTTTGGACTAGAAAGGAAGGGGAAAAGAAAAGAGGAAAAACAAGAGAAAAACTTGCCACTATTAACTGCGCAAAGAAAAGGACCCGATCCATCAACCCGAAACGCCCACGGAGTTAAAGGCCTTCATACGCCCACGTTCCTCCCTCTACAGCGGCGCGATTAATCTTTGTTACTCCAAGGACTTTCGCCTGGTTTATGAAATACGGAGCGGCCCACCAGGATCCTCAAAGATAATTCGATGGTGTGTTCGAAAGAGGACACTTCAGGCCATCTTCACGCCACCCAGGAGACCACCCGCGCCCCAGGTCAGGTCCATCAACCCAACAACCCAACGGTGACGCTCTACCGCAAAGAGGGCGTTCGAGGCCAGCGACACCACTGCCGAATGTCCCCCGCTCCTGAACCTTGGCTCTGCGGGACCCGAGCCWAGAGGAGCTAAAGCTCCGTGGGCACCCGGCGCCGTTCGTTAGCAAAACAAGACGGTTCCCTTCGCTYGGAGCGCTTCCTCGGGAGGAAGGGCCCAGCTGCCTGCTCTTGTTTTGGAAACATGGCCACGTTTGAGGGGGTAAGATGCAGTGACAACGGGAGGATCCTTCGCTGAGGGTGGTGGGCAATGAAAGAAGACACAGGGGACATGAGTTTTCCCCTCCCTGCTTTTATGTCGGCACRGGAGACGCGACGCATCTCGCCCGCTTTGCAGGATCGCGTCATCTAGCCTCCCTTTGCGGTCAAAACMCGGCAGCTAGAGCGCCGTTCCCTCGCTCCCCGTTCAGACATCCGCCCTAGGATGAGCCGAATCCGCTCTCACGCTCTCTCCCTCGGCCCTGGCTATAAAAGGAGCCCGGAGGCCGAGGTTGGGTGGAAGCGCGTTTGCCAGAGGAGAAACATCTGGCCACCGGCGGCTGGAACCGGACTTGCCGGGTTCTTTTCGCGTGGGTCCGGCGTCTCACGCGTAGGGCCCTAAGCTATGTTCGAATCAGCGAGCCAAAGCGCAGAACCTAACGCGAGCTCGGAGCCGCGCGGTCCGAAAGCCTTTTTCAGCTGCCGCTCCAAACTGTCGCTTCTTCGACACGGAACTTTTCACTTACTTTTCAAAAACAAGCAACTCCGACTCTGCACTAAAGGGAACTTAACGCGAGACTGGTTTAGACAGACGACTTCAGAAACACGGGCCTTTATTTTAAAAGAGGAGAAGATGTTTGGTTTTAAATAAACCCCCTCCGATTAGCCTAATCCTGCGCTCACTGAGGCCATCTCCTGGGCTAAGAACATCGAGGAGATTAATACAGTAATGGAAAATTTCTATAAAAAGCACATAAGTGTTTCCTAAGAGCCCTTCTGGAGAGACCATGGGTCATTTTTTTCCCCAAACATCACAATAACAGCAACCCAGGCAAAGCAAGAGGGACYGAACGTAGGAGAACCTAAGGCAAAAAGAATCAAGGCTGGCAGACGTCCGAGAACGACCGGGGCGCGCGCCTGGGAAAAGTTCGCTTTTCCGCACGATCCGCTTCCCCCTCGGATCCCAACCTCCCCTCCTGCCCGCTGCTGCTCGTGTGAACCTGAGCTTACTTTGATTGTGCTCAGATCCATGGGATGCTTAATGATATCGCAATAATCGTGCAGTCCCAGGGCTTCCACGTCCACAGGTTTGTAGAAGGGCCAGGCGTAGGCGGCGTGCTTCTTGGCGAACATCTCCTTGATGATCCCGCCGCAGTATTTTAACTGCTCCGACACTTTGCTGCTCTTTTCCACCACGTGCTGCTGCGAATCGGGAACGTCCTTCTTCGGAGGCTTCACGGGGCGGCTGCTTTCCCTTCGCGGACCCAGCTTGGTGGACTTGGGTTCGGCGGGCAGGGAGGATGACTCATGAATGGGGTCTATCGTTGTCGGCGTGGTGGTGTCTGCTTTCCTCTTCACTCCTTTTTTTGTCTGCAAGCGAGCAAAGGAATCGACGTTACCAAGTCTCCGAGCTACCTGCGCTTCTTGTCGCCTGACAAGGCTTCACCACCGCTTAGTGCCTCCAAAGTCTCAGCACGGAGGTGGCGCTGAGGGGTGGAAGTTGGAAGAAATTACTCTAGAAAAATATATGGATTATCTCCATCGTACCGGGAAAGGTGAAGCGCACGAGTCGCTTCAGTAAATCGAGATTTTTTTTTTTCCCCCTGAGTCACCTACAGCTCAAATTAAGCAAGGTCTCAAGAGGGTTTTTCCACGCAAGTCTGGGTGGAATTCATCATGCCCAACTTTAACCGCCTACAGAGCGCAACCCACGTCAGAGAGGGTCACCGCAGGCTCCCCCTTTCCTACTCAGCGGGGAGAAGGAAGCGTTTTCAGGGCATGAATTTTGACTAAACCGCGGCTGTCGCCTTCGAAGGACGACTCAAGCGCCAACGGAAGGGCGACCRCCCGACGCCGGCCCCGCCGACACGACATCCATCCGTTAGATACCCAACGGCAAACCACTCACCTTCACGGGCTGGGCGGGAGTGGGGATAACGGGAGGGTGAGGCTGCATGGGCTGGGGCGCCGGGGCCGGCGGAGCGGGGGCTTGGGGCGTGGGCGGCAGAGGCGCGGGCGGCTGAGGAGGCACCATCGTCATTACTGGCGTCTGGACGATGAGGTCGGGGGTGACGGAAGGGAAGGAATGAGCCGTCTGCGCGGACTGGAGGTTTTGCGGCGGGGCCGGCGTCTGGGCTGGGGACGACGCTTGGGTCGCGTTCTGTACCGTCGACGAGCCGGGTTTGGATGTAACTGCCAAGACAAAAAGAAAGYGAACGTTGCGTCTCTCTCATCAACGCGTCTCGGTTTTAACGGGAAAACAATTAATGTTGCGCGGCGACACCGCGCTGGCCATCAAAATAATACAGCTCCTTAATTAATACTTTGCCGTTCCCGTGCTCGAGCGGCCGGTCAGGGATACCCACTAGCCACGTTCTCCTGAATATTTCTTTCCCAGCTTGCTAGGTGGAACGATGGAGATGCCCAGGACCTAACTGCACCAAAACCGCTTCAGAAGAAGAGCGAGGAGCAGGTCAAAGACCCACCACTCTCTTTCCCCCGTCCTTCCAAAGGATTTCTCAGAGTCGGGGCAAAGAGTTGAACGCATCTTTCCTCGTCCGCCCTTTCTATGCTGCTTCTTGACCGCCCTAATTGCGGCGCAAACCTGAGTAGCTCCTTCCTTCGGAGCTCTGAACCTTCCCGGCTTTCCAGGGAAAAGCCTTGGGAAACACCCTGCAAACGGGAATTGCTACCGGCAAAGCGTGACCATCCTAGAAACCCCCAATTCTGGAGAAGGTTTGGGCGCAGCAGGCGTTACAGGAGCCCCTTCGGTTAGAGGGCACATAGATTTCCAAGGGTCCTTCCGAACTGTTATGTTCGGCCCGTTCCAGCAAGAAGAGAACGTACGGGACCACCTGGGCATCCCTGGCGCTTTGGGAGCCGCTCAACTCCCAGCTGACTCAGAGACTTTCTTGAAAAACGCGAAACCGGGCTGCAAACTCCATTCGGCAACTTATTAAGGGGAATAAACTCGGGCGTTTTCACGCTGGTCAAAGTATCGACYGGGTGCCACCATCTCCAGAACGTTTCGGAAGAGCACGAGACCCGTTTGGACTAGTGTGTTTGCTACTCGGAGACCACTGGGTGGTTGAATGTAGGTGGGCAGCGCTAAGTGCCAGCAGAGCTACTTCATCGCTTCTACCAGAAACCTGGGGCCTTTCGAAATAACCTCTTTAGACAACGTTTTGCAGCTGCTTTTACGCCCGTTAYTCCCCCAAGCCGTAGCAGAACTCCCCAAAGCAGCAGAGACTCCTTAAAGCAAGTTCACGGAGCACCCATCCTCCAGCAGGATGGTCCCCCACCGAACCAACGCCACGCATGTGACATCAGGGACGTTAAAACGAGGGTACGCGGCCAACGTGCTTGGGAACGCGACCCTCACGGCACGCGGATGGCAGAGCATCTCCTCCCTCCCGAGCCAAGCAACGAGCTTCACCGTGGTCCTCCTCAACCTGAGCAACAACCTTGTTTTTAAYGGTTTATCCCAAGATGGGTGATTATTCCCTGAATTATTTGCTGGGCAAGTGGATTTAACCAGTGGACTGGAGGAAAATGATCTTGCGGGTTCTTGGCTACATGTTCAGCGCAAGTAAATCGTACGGGGAGCTAACGCGGGGAACACCAGGCGTGGGACGCCCCAGGCCCCACGGMGCGTGCGACGGTAGGGTTTCCAGACGAGCCAGTCGCCTTCGACTCCCCTTCGACTCGACGGAGAACCCGTCAGTGAAGGGAGCTGAAGGGTGACGGGCACGGATGGGGACCTACCCGGTACGTGGTCGGATGAATCCACCCCAGTCCCAGCGGAGGAGAGGACAACCCGCTTCTTAAGTGCCTCTCTAAACTTTGGACTTGGAACTGGATCTTGGAGGAAGAACAGCTTTGCTCCGGGCGATTTCATTTTCTTGGATCTAAGGGGTGCTAAGAAAGGTGGTGGCCAACCCTAACCTAACCCAGCAGAGCTTCTCCCAGCACAAAGCAATTCCAAAAGCGACAAGGGAGTAACGGAGAAATCGGGGACATTGCCTAAAAAATAACAATTAAAAAACCATCTCAAATAGAGGTGATGGTGATTTGGTCACACCCGCCACCTGCGAAAAAACAAAAATCGGGTTTGCCGGTGCTTTGAAGGCTCGGCGGCACAAAGCTGCGGCCTCCGGGACTCGACACACACGATTCCAACCAAAACGAGAACTAGAACTGGTCAAGAGCGTGGTAAAACCCTCCTAAGAACCAAACCACAACCCTGTAATCGGGAAAGAAGCAAACGCCGGTTAAGAAGCCCCACATAGCTGAGACGGGGAAGCAAAAGCCTTCATAAAGATAACGTAGAAGTAGCGGTATCGAAGCACTCGGTGGCCCGATCCCGAGTCGGGGCCCAACGGCATAGCTGTTCCAACAGACGTCGGGAAGTTGCTGGCAGCTAATACACGTTAGCAGCTCGGGAAAGGGAGAAAAACTGCAAAAAGGGGAAGAAAACAGAACATAAAGCCAAGGCAAAGCAGTTCAGGACGTGAGAACGGGCAGCTTTTAGGTCAACGGATCGGACGAAAAGGCGTTCCAACAACAGTATTAACTCCCTCCTGCAGAGAAAGGCTACGACTGTCAATAATTAAGCAGAAAAGGCTCAACGAGTTCATAAGTGCTTCTGTTCTGGATTTGTGCTCCCGTCTGGACAGTGCCAATAGAGAAATGCTTTCTATTCCAACAGCAAACAAGGAGGACGTTCAACAGCAACTACTGAGGTTGGACATTTTTCTTCTCCTTTACTCCACAGGTCCGGATAACTTAGACCCACACCCTGAAAAGAAGTTGGTTAAGCTCCTTGGACTGCTCCCGTTGATCCTCAGAACCTCGAAACCTTGGAGAATCGCCCATTTTGACTGCARCGCAAGCGGCGCGACTCTGAGGCTGAGCAAAGTAGGACGGACCCAAGGCGGAGGGGCACAAAGCGTTGGAGAAGGCTTGCGGAGCGAGCGCCTCGAGAGCCAGCGCGGGCAAGGCAACCGCGCGTCTCGCCAACGCCACCAACGCCAACGCGGTTAACGGTCCTGCGCGCGGCGCTCGTCACAAAGCACCGGCCTCGGCACGGCGCAGCGTTTGGGTGAAGAACTGAGCACGACTAGACGAGCAGAACAGCCCCCTTTTGATCCTATAATTTACTAATCGAGGAACGCGGCATCCAAAAAGCCTAAATCACTGAGTCTTGAGCTATAAACAGACAAAAATACAGCACGTACGGGTAATTTTACCAACTTGTAACCTTAAATAGCTTCCAACATGCTGCAGTTCAACTTTATGCAGAGCCTAAAGCGTTCGGGTTGAAATTTCAGCCCTGTGCAAGGCYGATCGATCAGTCCAGCCCCCCTCCCCCAAAAAAGGGGCTCGGTTTTTTACCGCAGGGAAAAAGCAGGGAACGACGACATTTCACGGCTACAAACGCCAACCCGAAGCCTCAGCAGGGCTCTGCTGGCTGCAAAGTCTATCCCCAACGCTCCTCCTCCCCCAAAAAAGGAGAGGTGTCTGCAAGCCGTGGACAAGGGAGCTTAAGATACGTCATATATCCCTTCCTTTTCACCAGCGACAGGCCTCACGCAGCTCTGCGACAGCGTCAGGTAGCCACACTCCATCCCACCCCGCTTTAGACCCATCGCAAAGCGCCCGAGCTGCCCTCTACTCAACGGCGCGAGGCCATCTGAGAACGCCAATGAATGCAGCAACCCCACGGGACGCTGGTTTAGTTCAAAACCCTCGGTTAAACGCCCCAAATTAACGGACGAAGCCAGGTCCGGATGCTGGGACTCGGAGGCCAGAGATCGCGTGAAGGTGGAGCGTGGCCCAGCTGTATTTTCCAAATTAGAACTGAACRCGACGGGAGACCAAGCAGCCTACCTGGTTCCTTCCTCGCGCGTCCTCTTCCTTTTGTCTGGGCTATAACAATCTCAGTTTCTTCCTGGGTCATTTCGGAGATTTTCTGCAGGAAAAGCTTTTCTAGAGCTTCTGCCATTAAGACTATGTCATCCCCTGGCTGGATTAATAACAGATACAATAAATTAGGCAAGGCACACATTTCCAGAGAGCGGACTGCTATAACCTACAAAAAAAAACAAAAACAAAAACAAAAATCAAAACTGCTTTGAAGAGTTTGCTTGGGCTTGTCTCCAGTTAATAGCGAGCCTAATCGTAACTGCAAATTAAACGCGAAACGGAGGAACGTTTCGGCGATGGGAAAGACGTAAAGCTGAGGCTGCAATCTGCAATCCTCTCCATTGCCCAGCTGAGCAATTCCTGTAACTTCGCTTTAGGGTATTTTTATCCTTTTCAGCACGGCCGTTTCCCTTACGATACAACGGGAAGAGGTGCAGCGCACTGTCCCAAGCGCCGAACGGATGGGGAAGCCTTGCCCTAAAGGCTTTTCACGCTAAAAGGCACAGGCAGACGACGGGCAGGGGCCTGGCAACGCGACACGTAAGCGAACGGACACGTCGAAGCGACACGAGGTGTTATTTACGGGCAGCACAGGCTGATTTTTGAGCGGAGGGAGGAGGAAAAACAGAGGGAAGGAGGGGAAAGAAATAAAGAACGGGACTACAGCCAGCTTGCTCCTGCCATGCTGAGTTGCCCCATTTTGCAGGTGTCAGGGAAGAGGTCTTTTAGTAAAGCATCTGAGGAGGAGGAGGAGGAGGAAGACAACAGCTGCACRGGCTCGCAAGGCAGTTTCTCCCATGCGTTAGGCAAGAGGAGGGTTTTAAGGAAGAAGCCGACCGTTGTGTGGGAGAGAGGTCGACCTAAATCGGGAGGACGGGACTAAACCAAGAGAGCATTAAAGATCAGGAGTAAAAGCTCACGTTTGCAAAGGTCAAGGAAGACATAAAGGAGGGCTCAAGATTCAGGAAGAACTGASTGGGGATCCAGCGTGCAAGGTGACTCCAAAAGACACCAACAAGGCTTGGGACCTGGTTCGAAGGGGTTTTTTAGGTTTTGTTTCACTGAGAGTAAGAAAAGAAGAGGAGAAGGAAGGGCAAAAGCGACAGCACAAGTGTTCAGATTGATGTCACGATGATAAATGAACATCCATCAGTGTAAATACACACCGAAGATGAGAAAAGCTGTTTCATGGTCAAGCAACCACGCTTGGTGATAGGACAGCATGCACAGACCTGACCGACATATGGTTTGCAGGCCCCACACAGTCCACAAAGCCTTTTTTTTYCTAGCCTACGTGTTTTTCTGCTGTCTGGCCACAGGGAGGTCAGCGAAGAACTAGGAAGACAGGGGAGATCAGGGAGAAATCTAGCAGGGCGAAGGCGCTGTGGTGGGAAAGGAGGGAAAATGTGGCAGCGAAGAATAAGGAAGGATGTACGTCAATAATTTGAAGCCTTTAACAGCCTGCGCTCATTCAAGTTGCATAACGCTGGCTCAAACCAGGAAAGGCAAAGGCCAAAGGCATGGTTTTGAGGGACCAAACCAAAGAAGACGAGAACGTAAAACCCCAAAAAAGGCAGAATGTCCAGCAAYGAGCAGCGCCTGGCCGGATCAGAAGTTGTTACGGGGTTAGAGAGGGTGCGGATGGTGTGCAAACCTTGAGAACTGGCCAGGAGCAGTCATGAGGGACATCAAAGAACAGTTCAGAGGATTGCACAAGGAAGAAAGGATTTTGGAGATTCAAGAACGGAGGAAGGAACCGCGGGCAGCAGCTGCCGTTAGCAGATGCGATTTGTTTGGAACAAACTAGAAAAGGGTCTTGCGCGATGCTGCTGCGAGAGGGAAGGAGAAGGTCAAAGAAC